>NC_141322.1:18895222-19012722 GCF_037954235.1 Aulostomus chinensis
GCACATTAACTTTGAAATCATAATCACTAGTTTACCACATCGATCTCAGTGTTGGAGTGGCCCATGTTGCAGACAATCGAGCCATTTTTCATTCGGTCCAGCTGGTCTCTGGTCACCACGTTCTTGTTCCCTACAAGAGGACATAATCATCCACCATCAGACAGGAGAAGGCCACCCCTGAGTGACAGGCGGGGGGTCGAGGGGTATTTATTATGCCACATAGGTGTAGATTGGTTTAAGTTACCGGTGCATGTAATGATGACATCAACCTGGCGAATGACCTCATTCAGCTTGACCACTCTGAATCCATCCATGCTGTTTCACACACAAGAGAACGAAGCCTCATTCAGGACATCTGTCACTCACTGAGTCAATAAACAGCAAACCTGTTTTCCAGCTTGCATGGGAAGGGAAACAATTAGCTATCCATGATGCTGGTTTTCCAGTTCATATAGATTTGTCTTCTGCAGAATTCATCATGGAAATTAGCTCGGTTCTAGTTTCCTCACCAGGCCTGCAGGGCACAAATGGGATCAATCTCAGTGACATAGACGATGGCTCCCAGAGCTTTCAGGGCAGCACAGCAGCCTTTTCCAACCTATAAAGACACGATGATGTACCATGAAACCATAAAATGTAATAAAACAGACATATATTTTTGCAATAATAATAATAATAATAATAACAATAATAATAGTAATAATAATGGTGAATAATCAAAACGGAGTTCAACCCAGGAATACATTTTATTTTTGAACATCCAGTTTCCTTGTCACTAAGTCAGTGGAATTTTTTTTTGTAAAGATTTTTTGGGGGGTTATTTTATTTGATAGCTAAAGTGAAGAAATGACAGTAAAAGGAGAGGGAGAGGAGGGATAACATGCAGAATAGGACCCTGGGCCAGAATCAATCTCTGGTTCTCTGCGTGGCCTTGGCCAATGTGGTATGCACTTACAGTAACTGATGCGCCACCAGGGTGCCCCATGAGTAGAATTTTTGACTTGGTTTTGGATTGAATACCTGAAATAAGCTCAGTGGTTACATTCTAGCATTATCTTTTACATTGTCTGGTCAATAACTATTGTACTTGTAAATTTAAAAGTGTTTGTGTCTTGTAAAGATTACATTTACTCTTCAAAAATAAAATATATAATAAAAGCCAAACATAACATTCAAGTAGTCTCATTCACTTTTGTTTGCTCGCTATGCTAATTGGAGGTTGACCTACAAAATACATCATCCCTGCTACACTCCATGATGATGATATAATAAAACAGTCTTTACCCCCCCCCCCCCAAAAAAAACATGACAGTTCTCTTTACTGAAAAAAACAAACCTATTAATCAGAATGCTCAACATCAGTCTGTGACTTGTGTTTTTTAGCACTGGAATGAATCCTGAATATTTTAACAGCTATATAATGATTAAATGTGTCACGTTGGTGTCACAGAAGATATCTCACCTCACCGTACCCACACACAACCACCTGTTTGCCTCCGAACATGACATCTGTGGTTCTCTTCAAGCTAAAGAGGGTTGACACATAAAATTAGCACATTTGGTGGAAGTGAAAACATTGTCAGTTCATCACGTGTGAGATGATGTGTTCGTGGAAACAAAACTTTTTAATGTCGAGAAAAGGTGTTCTTTTTACAGTGACAGCAGTCAACAGATCATTTGTTTCCTTTAGTTCCCCGTGCAATACTTCCAGGGTCATAATTAATGATGGGACACCTGCTAGACAGCTTTGTTCCGAGGAGATCATTAATCGCAGGGAACAGCAATAAATTGGCAATAAAAGAGAGGGCATAGGGCACTGACCCAAGACAGTGTTGCTACTGGGAAAATGAATAGAAGGATAACATTTAAAAGCTCTCTTTTTCTCAGCGTGTCTCAGGATGAGTCTATATAAAAGCCTTTAATATATGTAGTTTTAGTTCCTTCCCCCACTCACATATGAGCTGCGGTTTGTCAGCTGATGACCCACTCAGGTGTGCAGGGAAAGTACTGTGACTAAAGCACATAACATCTTATAATCCCTAACATTGCTGGAATGACTCTGCTGTCAAATTATCAGAATAAGTGAGCGCACTTTGAGCTCATTCCAGACTCTCAGCCCTCCCACAGCAACAGCTGAGCCAAGGTTTTCCAGTTAGAGAGTGGACCGGCCTTTGATTTTTACTCTAGTCTTGACAGTTTGGGATGGTTTCGTTGAAACTACAGATCTTAATGTAAAACTGGCAAGTGTAGAGTAATTCTTCAGATAATAATAATATCAAATAAACAATATGTACAAATGTTTTACCGTAACTTAAATGCTCCGCCTCCAACTTATCAAATAGTTGATAGCCAGACTCACTCACCCGTCCAAGATGGACTCTCTGCAGCAGTACAGGTTGTCAAACTTCTGCTTTGTTACGGAATCGTTAACATTCATAGCTGGCACACATAGTTTCCCAGCTTTGGACAGCTGATACAATCTAGACAGAGAAGGTTTTTACTTCATGTGAGGGTATCGTGTTGTGGTGTAAGATATCCATGTAACAGAATCTTACCTATGAACACCAGTCACACTCTCTTCTACGATGCCCCTGATCTTTTTGAAGACATTTGGGTATTTCTTGTACATCCAGTGTGTCAAGTCCCCTCCATCGTCAAGGATCTAACAGAGAAGAGTAAAAACTCTTTCATTAACATGCAGTGAGTGTTAGTACATACAGATTTCAGACTGATTTTGTGTGGCTAATATTCATCTTGGCACACAACCAAAAGAAATATATTATGAGATTAAAATTCATGAGAATATTTATTGAGGAGACAGGTGTGTTGAGGAGAGCTTTCGGCCTTTATTTATACATGCATTTACATTCTTAAGAGCTGATTATCCTTAACTTAATGGTCTAAATAAATCTGATAACACACCATGTTGGGCTGCCAACCCTCAGTGTTGACACAGCGATCAATACACCACCAGAAGTCATCCTCAGACTCCCCCTTCCAGGCAAACACAGGCACACCTGAAATACAACACATATTTTACCACACAACGGCAGATCTACCCTCCCCCATACACCCCCGAAAAATGTGTTCTCATCAGTCAGCAGCAGCCTGTCTCATCATGAAGACCTGCTGTCCGATGGAAATAAAGGACATACTTACACGGTCACATAGCAACCACAGATAGCCGCTTAAAGCCTGTTCCTCCTCTAAATGTCAAATCTTCAATGTTCCCATTAACGCTGCAAGATGATTTTTTTCCCTTCTTTTTTAAATGTTAATTCAGCATTTCCCTAAATTATCCCCAATAAACGTTCACATGAAAAAGCACACTTGTTCTCATACGATAACACATTTATAATCATGTACAGGTATTCTGCCAGAAAACACCCAGCAGCCTGTCACCAAAATGGGATAAATGGTCCGGTTTAAAGGTCAGTCCAACCACAGAGGCCAAAGATGTCACTTCAGGGCCAAACAACTTTAATCCGCAGGTGGCTTAAGGAATGGGAACAATTCCTCATTGGTAAGATGCCACAACTGTGCACACACTGCACTGCTACATTCACAGCTAGCCCCCCATCACATACAATCACGTTCCAGTTGCTCACACAACCGTGCAGCTATTCTCACTTATAATTTAGGGAGTTTTCCACATGCATGACATATTTTTAAAAATGCATTTTTAATAAAATCTTGTGCTGAGGTGCTGTGCGGAGTCAACTTGGGGCTGCCAGGCTAACAATACACACATTTACTTTATTCAATAAGAATTTTTGGCACATTCAGAAAACCCTTGCCCCTCACTGGAAATAACTGAAGATACCGCGAAAAGATTGGACACAAATATTTTTCATCGCTGCTGCTGCTTACCTGTCTCTGAAAGGGCAGCAGCCACTTCATTCTGTGTGGAGTAAATGTTACATGCAGTCCAGCGGCACTGAGCTCCGAGAGCCACCAGAGTCTCAATCAGCACCTAAAACCAGAGTTAAACAAGGAAGAGCTCAAAAAGATGTTTATCTACTCGTGTCAACAGATAAAGAAAAGAACCATCAGGGTGGAAAATTCTTCCTTACACAACCAAATGTGAGTTGTTGTCATAACAGACAACTCCAGACACTATTTCAGACTCTAATGATATCAGTTGTTTTACATGTAATAAAACTACTTGACCTAAAACCCCAGTGTGATGAAGAGGCACTATCTCTCTGCAACATTTTCTTGGGTATTAAAGCTTATCAGAGAAGTGTCTTACAGCAGTCTGGGCTGTGATGTGAGTGCAGCCCACAATTTTGGCACCTGCCAATGGTTTCTCACTCTGCGCTCTCTTCCTGAGTGAGATCAGCGCGGACATATCTGAGAACAAACAGATATGAAGGAATGAGTGGGAAGGACAGATATAAGGGATGTAAAAAAGAAAAATTCTATGCATACAGACTCCAAACCACTTTTCATTAACATTCTAAAGTTTTTTTACATAGTAAGATCCATCCGTGGCTATTTCATTGCAAAAAGTTACGACAAAATCTATGTAGTATTCTGGGTTACATTTCACGAGTCATTTCCCTCCTTCATTTCCTCCAACCTCACATTTCCTGTTCGTCATTTAGAAACACTGTGTTTGCTATGGCTGACTAAACAAGTTGCTGCACCAAATGTCAAGGAAAACATGTTTGGTTCAGATGAGAGGAAGTCTGGTAATCACTGTGGAACTGATCAGATGGCGAGGGTCTCACCTTGCTCTGCAATCTCGATCTCACGTCTACCAAACTCAGCTTGTTTAATGCTCTTGACACAGAAGTCGCTGCTGCCCTTGGAGTTGACCTGCGTTTTGTCCCGTGGTGAGGTCTCATCATCAGAGCTGTCCGTATAGGAAGCAGCTGGAGAGGAAAACCAGGATTTCCAGGCATTAATAAGTAAATAAAGGGGTGAAGTAACATTTTAGGGAACTAAAATGATTTGAGTTGGAATCAAGATTGGATCACACATTGGTAAACACAAAATTTACAGACAAAAAGAATGGTCTACAGACCAGTAAAACACTGATGTGTACACCATCTTACCAGAGCTGTAGCTGTCTGTAGAGGACTGAGAGATGGAGCGGGACAGGGAGCGACGGCCTGCCTTGGTAGGGAACCTGCTGAACTCCTGCTTGTCCTCCACAAACTGGATTTGCTGATAAAAAAAAAGGTCACGTTAAAAGTTGTAAGTTGAGTTCTTCCATAGGAGGCATACAGTCTTACAAATGCACTGTTAGACGTAATCATTGCTAGAGAACCACTGACTGACCTGCAGCACATCTTATCTGATTGATTTCTTTAACATCTGACATTCTCAACTCTAAGATGTTGAGCATTACACTTGCATGTGGGGTGTATTGACAGTACCAGGGGATGCAGCAGATCTCTACACCTCAACACCTCAAAAGACTGGAATGTTTCATTTTGCCTGGTAAGATTTTACACAGTGTTTTGTGTGTGTGTGTGTGTGTGTGTGTGTGTGTGTGTGTGTGTGTGTGTGTGTGTGTGTGTGTGTGTGTGTGCCAAGATTAAAAGAAACATCTCGAGGAAATTGAGTGAGATTCCATTCCTGAGCCTCATACACTTCATCATCCAATGAGAGTCGGGATCTTAAGTCTGATCCAATCCATCTCTGGTTTCAAGGTGTAACCCTGATACTGAAACCTTCCACATACCAGTGAAAGTAACATAGCAACAAAGAACACAGTGAGGCTGTTTTCGAGAGATTTAGGTGACAAGACATCACATATTTTAGCCTGGAGAGGATGACAGGGTTTCCAGGGTCCCACAGCCTCACTGATAATGGGGTTTTAATCCGAAGAGAGCTCTTAA
This sequence comes from Aulostomus chinensis, assembly GCF_037954235.1. Taxonomy (NCBI): domain Eukaryota; kingdom Metazoa; phylum Chordata; class Actinopteri; order Syngnathiformes; family Aulostomidae; genus Aulostomus; species Aulostomus chinensis. Next base: position 18,901,072 of record NC_141322.1, read on the forward strand.
CAGTTAAACCCTGTAATTACAGAGTGCTTAAAATAAACATTATCATCCAAAATTTCATTATTGCAAACAACACTAAATGACCCCAAGCGTCTTTCATCAGCTTTTTACATCCTGTAAAAAAAAAAAAAAAAAGGGTTTTCTCTTGACACACATCAAACAACACATACACTGGGACTGATACACCTATGGTTGGCCGATATGAGCCAATACTATCAGCCAGGCCAATATTTCAGGCAGGCTCTAATAATAACCACTCAGCACTCGTGGCAGTACTCATTTTGGAAATAATTAACTACAGCCTGGAAGCCTTGATAATATCACATTTAGTTTAGAATCTGTTCGCATATTTGAGATTTTGCCACTCAAATGAAACCTTTTTACCTGTTTTTTTTTTTTATAAATAATTTACTGGATCTTTCCTTTCATACAGTTTACTAACCACTTTTTTGGTTTGTTTCAAATACCTATCAAAGAGACAAACTAGTGAAAGCAACATCATTGGCTAATTCTCATGTATAATCATTTGTAAGCTTGTGTTCAAACATAGCCATGCACTCGTAATAATTAACTCTGGGATATAAACTCCTAACTAGTCTGTCATGTCACACTTAGACAAGAGCAAAGCAGTCTTGTGTAAAGAAATACATGTCATGCCTCAGTCACAATCAGTAACACTACTGCAGTATGTCCCAACTGGAAGATATTTATATCTTTCCCAAAAAAACAACAACACACTTTCTACCCAGTGAGTATGACTGACTTCATTCCAACAGCGCAACTCCATGCTCCCTTGCCAAATAAAGAAAACTGAATACTGTTCTATATAAGATTCATAACCTTCAAGTGGCTGCGATATTCTCCAACCAAAAAAAGAATGAGGATGTGAAACCAGGCTGGCAGGTTGACAATAGTGAAGTTTGGGCAGTTAGCAGACTTTGTGTTTGACAAAGACTCCTGGTCACACTTCAGCATGCAGCTTTATGTTTGCTTCTTGGAAAGAGACAATACCTCATTGATTTGTCCGCTCCAACTGCAGTCAAGTGTGCAAAAACTTGTAAAGCCCCATGATTTCACAGACCAACTCTTCCTTGTTCCTTGACACACTTAATAAGCATTACGTGGAACCAAGTCATTTTGCAGTTTCCTTAATTTGGGAAATTAGGTGACAGAAATTGTCAAATCTAAAAAAGAGCAATGGAACTATAACTAGTCACATGTCCTTAAGATGAGACATTTAATTTTGTGCACAATGCTCTCCTTTCTACTTAAAGATCTAGCTTGTCTAGTAGTTTTTTTAAACCCTTGAGTGTCTTGTTACATACGCAAATTTCACACAATCTTAATATAATTTCAATTTGCCTGTCTCTACATTTGCTTCATTCACTAGTTTCTTGCAACATAAACAAAGTCAAAGCTTTTATTAACTGTTGATATGAAGTAATAGGGTTGCTTTGTGTCTTCTTATGAACAATGGTATATTTGATGAGGTTAACATGGATTTCCCACCCGTAGAAGCCCCGCGGATTACACAAAGTGAAATCACAAATAAAGTTATTCATTTAGCTAAAATATTAACCAATATGCTGTGCGACGTGACTTTTTATATTTAGGATTTTTTTTTTTTTTAAAGGCTAAGGTCCAGTCTTACCTTTTTCACTGGCTTGTGTGTGGGCACGGCGCTGAAGACGGGCGACAGCTCTCCCATGTTCATCTCAGTGTTCTTGCTTACGGTCATAGCTGAGTATTTTTCCGCCACGTTTTCACTCTCTTTTACCTCTTTGCTTGCCTGTTTCAGTTCTAACTTCGCCTCCCCGGCCGCCTCGGACATGTTGACGGCGGTTGTCAGTCGTTACCTGGACAGCAGCGGGGACACAAGTCCTCTCTCGACTTGTCACGCTAGAGGAGGCGAACGTCAACGATGTCCTCGCGCTGCTAGCTGGCTACTCTTCAACAGCGAGCGGTGGCGAGCTTTTCTGTTTAGGAATATGTGAAAATTTGAAAATAAATAATTGAGTAACTCGTTATATACATACGATTTGAATTGGCGGTAAATATATAAATATATTTTGATATATGGTGTTGTATTCTCTAGAGCGCAGCCGTGTTGTTGCCCAGCTGTCACCTGGCTGAGTTAGTTTGTGGGTGGTGACTACAGGCTGAGGGGGCGTTGTTTTTTTACGATGCATTCAATGAAAGTGGGATACTATGAAACACCCATCGGGAACAAACAAGATAACGATGAGTAACTGCGTGTTTGATAGTGTTTGTATTTATTTATCCTTCAAAATACTAGCATAGTACTCAAATTCAATGTGATGTGATCGGCGCTTTTCTATAATGGTTAATTATTCTTATAATCGTTATGATTATTGTTCATTTAGTTCTCACTCGACCAAATGTAAACGGGAAAAAATCCCGATTCCAAACCCAAGGAAGTATTATGAAGTGTACACTTTTGACAGTTGAGTATTCACTAAAAAGGAATTATGTAAGGTGATTTTCAACCGATCAAACCGTGATTCCAGAAAGCAATCCCAATTTAAGAATAAAATTCATATTTTCCATTTTGATTAATTAAAAAAACATGTTTTCTGTCACCTACTTGTATTCTAAATAGTTTTAATTCCTTATTTAAATCTGCAGGTCCCCAATTTCTTGTGACATAAACAAGGTCAAATGTTTTATTTACTGTTAATATAAAGTTGATGGCGACAAAACCCAACCTAACAGATGGCTGAACAATTGGCTTACCTTTTTCAGGTTGCCTGAAATCCGACATAAAATGAATAATGAGTTTCTTCTACATCTTCTTGATGCTATTTATGCATAGATTTTGATAGCCGGATAATCTTTATGTCGTTATTTTTCATGACACACTTCAGACGCACTGCAGAAAATTCATCTGGTTTATGCATTGCATTTGAGAGATATAACGTGTATTGTTCACATTCACACTTTGGAATATAATTTCGGGGTTTTTTTCTCTTCGTCAGACTCGATTTAGAAATAGCAACAGACAGCAAGCAGTTCAGTTTTTTTTTTATTGCGATGCCTAAAAATCCTATTTAATTTAGCATGCTCTCTTTTTTTGTGACAGCAATGTCAACATTTCTATTATCAAGCACACAGTGTGACCTTAGAGTTCATTGTCTTGCGCACCCCCCTTTCTGGTCCAGGTCGTCATTGTAAAAGGGAACGTCATATCAAAAACAATGTAGATAAAAGTACAATTTAAAAAATAAAAAAAGTCAAACAAACTTGAATCAAGTAGGTCTTAGCAACATCCGGGACCTCAGTCGTGAGCTATGAGAGTTTTGTTGGAAAACGAGACCGAGAAACCAACATTGACCCCGCCCTCCCGGGACCACTCGTTTACTTTGGCCAAACGGGTCTTCCGCCTCGCCATTTTCCATCGACGTCGAAGAGGAGAGTCAGTCGGAGAAAGGCGTATTAAAGAAGTTTAGGATTAAACAAAAACGGTGAGAGTGGAACTAAATGCTTTTATGTGAAATCGTATTTGAACTTAACATGTATGTGCCGGTTAGCTCAGTAATTAGAACATAACTCGCGTGTCATTTATTGTTGGGTTTTTTCAGATCGTTGCAGTAGCTGCAGCCTAACACAAGGCCCCGAAAACGAGTCAGCCATTTTATCTGCCGTTGATCTGTCGTTAGCCATTAGCTTGCTTTAGCTTCAAATCGTCGATACAAAGACTTGAAATGATAATATAGCGTAAATGATACACGATAGATAAGCGACAGTAGTTGGGGTTCAAAATGTTTTAGTAAATAATGTTTTTGGGTTAGCATTAGCCTACCGTTGTGATGAGCTAATGTTACCATGAACCGCGAATCTCAAAGAAAGGTCTGCTCAGGTTAACGTAAAATACGTTTAATAATAGTCTTCGAAATTGGTATATGGTGCTTTTGCGTTTATGTCGAATGTGCACTTATAAGATGTATTTCTATGTGTGTTTTAGATGTCGCGTGAAGTAGTAGGAAATTAAGGTGGAAGTGGTGGGGTAAGCTAGAGATAAAACCGGTGCCTTTTGAACAGGAATCAGCGGGACTTGACGGAAATTTAAGCTCATTTTCACACCCCCAGTTATTTGGATTGTTATTTTAAGGTTTTTAACTAAAATCTTGAGAGAAATTTTGCACGTGCCTCAGAAGCTTTAGGCTCTGGTTCCTTTCACGTATCGTTTAGGAGGAGCCCTGAAGCCGCTAGGGTCCATGTAAATGCATTGTAAAATTGAAGTAGTGCTGCTGCTGATGCGTTATACCGCTTCTGCTGTGTGATTTCAGGGAATTTTCACGACCATTTCCAATTGTTCTCTTTTTCAGATCCAGACATGCACCGTGACTGTCCTCTTGACTGTAAGGTCTATGTTGGGAATTTGGGCAACAATGGAAACAAGACTGAGCTGGAAAGGTCATTTGGTTACTATGGCCCTCTTCGTAGTGTTTGGGTTGCAAGGAACCCCCCAGGCTTTGCCTTTGTAGAATTTGAAGATCCCAGAGATGCAACTGATGCTGTTCGGGAGCTTGATGGAAGGTAGGAAGCAATCACAACAATATGAAGAGGATGTAGAGCAAAGTGGTCAATTTTAACAATTAATAACGACTGCTTTTGTTTCTAGGACATTGTGTGGTTGTCGGGTGCGAGTAGAGCTGTCCAATGGTGAGAAGCGCAGCCGCACCCGCGGTGCCCCCCCTTCATGGAGCAGGCGACCTCGAGACAGAGATGATTACAGGCGCCGAAGCCCCCCACCTAGGCGCAGGTGACTCAAATGAATGTTTTTTTTAGTGTCCAGTTGAGACCAACATTTGATTTATTTTGATGATAAATCCTGTTCTGTAACTTACTATTTTCATTCTCTTATCCACAGTATATTTCTAAATTAGAGCTAATGCTTGTTATCTTTTGTGCCGAGAATGCATTTGTGATTGTTGCTCTATGTAAAGCTTGCAGTATCATCTTCATTGACATTATTTGTCATTGTATGTAGGGAGCCAAACAGATAAGTATTCAGAATCCAAAAATGAATCGTGACCTGGGAATATGATAGGGAATAGGGATAGGGAAACTTCTCTATTGCAAAAGTAATTTTTAATCTGGCCTGCAAGACTTGACTTATGCTTCAGGGTGTAATTCTTCTCTTGAAGTGTACTCTGTTGTTCACTTTCAAAATAGTAATATGCTTTAAAATTGGCAAACTTAGAAAAGGGAAGTAGGGTTGAGTAATTCCTGTGTCAAAAATGTAATTTGTATAAGAATTTTGGGGGATGAAAGTGCCAAATGTGATGCATTTTTCCTTTTGTTTGAGGATGCTTTTTATTTTTCATCTATATTAATAAGAATGAAACCCGTTGCAGAGCCACCACCATGCCTCTTCTCACCACCCTCTGAGTCAATCAACTAGTCCTCTTTCAGCATCATGTGACTGCTGACCATCGTGCCCCACCAATCAGCTTGGCTGGTGCTGTCACATGACCCAGGCATGGCCAGTCGTCAGGTTGCACCAGCCCATTGGTTCCTCATCATGCCGTTCTCAACCTCCTCCTCCTCCTCCTTCAACCTTAACCCAAACGGCAGCGGCCCACCTCACATTCCCGACCAATCAGCGTATTACGTTCTCAAATGTCTACAACCTACCAACAGCAGCCTTCGGCTAACCAATTAAAGCAGGAAAAAAGCCACAGCCAGCCCCCATCTGCCTGCCACCTTATCACCTTGCAGCATCTGGCCAGTCCTATTCAGCCAATTCTACCTACCCAGCCGACAGTCTGCCTCCTTTTCGTCATATCTAGCTTGTTGAAAACCAAAAATACTAGTAAGTTTTCCTGCTTCATTCAGTACTCTGCTGATTAAGTTTTGAAATTGAAGAGACAGCTGCTTTACAGAGTTTTTTTTATTATTATTATAATTTACTCATAAATAAGTGTGTCATTTTGTCCTCACCCATTACTGTAATTCCTGGGTCCAAAAGGGGGAATGGTCCACCATCAAATGTCTGGCACTTGACATGTCAAGAGGTTTCAGTTCTTGATAATCATCTGATAAATCCCGGGCTCTGACCACAATTCTGAACTGTCATGAATCAAATGCCCCTCCCCTCTGAAAATATAAAAATGTTTTTGCTGTTTGGATGGCTTTTAACAGATTATAGCCTGGATACATCTCCAGATTTACCCCCAGTAAATTGATTTTCTTACCATCTCTCCATTGACAATGCAGTGGACCAGATTGATACAGATTACCTTTGGGTGTTGTGCAGTTATTGTATCTTGATATTGTAAAAAGTCTTTAAAGCTAGGCCAGTGACAAAGCACTAGTTCATTCACATAAACATCTTACTCTACAATTTGAATTCTAGTTAAACTCCACTGGTTAATGTGCTGTAACAATATATTCTTTGTAATAACACAATTGGCTAGCTGATGCAACGGAAAGACATGAAGCACATGTTTGTAGAGTGCCCTAGGTCATTCCTAAACACCTTCCATCTTTATGTACAAGGTCCATTGCTCACAACATAAATTTTCTTGAGGGGAAAAGAACAACATCTGTTTCTGAGATAGAGGAAGGACTTTGTTGAAGGGGCCCCTAATACAAAAAGGATTAGGGAGAAGGTCTACGGGTGGCTGATGTGTCAGTCCAGGCTCTTAACATCTTCCTGTTCTCCCTGCGCAGATCCCCACGCAGGAGGAGTTTCAGCCGCAGTCGCAGCAGGTACGTCGTTCAATAACTTGAATGTGTGGGACTCGTTTGTTTTCAGGTTGGATATGGTCAAACGGTCACAATAACAAAGACGTTACTGATTATATTCTCAGGTGGTCTAATCAAGTGATTGATAAATCCAGCATGCTATGTAGTGAGTGTCTGCGTTTAATGGGCTGGTGTTGTTTCTGCAGGTCTTTCTCAAGAGACAGGAGGAGGGAGAGGTCCCTCTCTCGGGACAGGAACCACAAACCTTCGAGGTCCTTCTCTCGATCAAGGAGGTACGGACATCTAAACGAGCATTTAATCACTTTAATTGACGAATCCGCAGCGGAGAACATTGATGGAACATTGCGCTGCTTTTAGGCCCCATCCAGATGAATGTGAGGGAAATGTCACAGCAAATAAAAACTCCCATTAATTGTGAAGTGCAGCGATTCAATTGCAGGTGTTGAATGTCGTGATCACTCAGGCCTGAATATAAAGAAGCCATGCAAATATGAAGCAATCTGGTAGCCTACAAGTTAGCATTTGATTCGCTGGTCCAGCTGCGCCAGAGGCCTGGTTGCAGTAACTCGCTGCTCCTGAACAAAATTACAACAGCTAACAGGTGGAGGTAACTGCAGATGTTGCTGCAACATTGTTTGGATGAATTACTGATGAAGTGATTGTCTTGTTTCCCTCCACAGTCGCTCCAGATCCAATGACAGAAAATAGAAGGGCATCTGTCAGGTGTAAAGGGAGTTGAAGAAAACGGTTGTTCCGTTTCATATGATGGACATCATCTTGGCCGTATGGTCTTTTTTTTTTGGCGTTGTCTGGGTTTGTTTTTTTTTTTATCATTCAAACATTTTAGTCCCCCCTTCTCTTAAGAAAATTTCAAAGACATTGAGTGGGTGTGTACAGCCATGATGCCTCACATAAGCCACGTCCGTCATGTTGCTCCTGAAAAGGTCGTGCCACCCAGCATTCCAGTCCACCAGTGATCCCTTCAAGAGCTTCTTTTTGTTCATGAATGTTCCGTGTAGTTTGACCCATAGTGACACCTCTTCATTTTAAATGTGTAAACACCAATTTTTTTTTTAAAGAAGGAAAGATTGTGACATGAAAGGAGCTTCCTCCTTTTAATTGTCTGTCTGTTGAGCCAACTGATATTCAACATGCAGCTTTTCTTCATACTGAAGGTTTCCATCTGTGAACAGCTGGCTCAAACAAAGGCCTAGTGACTCAACATGGAAACCGCTGGCATCACTGAAAAAAAAGTGTAACACCAGTCAATTTTTTTGACTATTTTTCTTTTTCTTTGATACTATGTAAAACTGTCTTTCAATTAAACATTATTGTTGTTTAAAAATGCGTTGCATGTATTTACTGTTTATTTCACTCCGGGAATGATTAAAGTAAATCTGAACCAATCATGCAAAGATGCACTAAGCCGCGGGAGGGCGCTGCTGCAGCATCAACCTGACCCTGCTGAGGTCCTGTCACATCTCTTATTACTGCAAAGTGGCTTTACAATCAGGTTAGGATTAATGTTGTTCTTTGCCACTCATACAAATGGCCGGATTAGTAAAATACAAAATTTGCTGTGAAATACGAAAGTCAACTCCGTCTAGTGTGAGCAGTGTAGCGCAACTGATCCACGCCTCCTGGGGGTGCTGTCGAGCCTTGAATGGGACGGTCAGCGATGAAACAACGGCTGTAGGTTCAGTCAGAGAAAGATACCGTCGCCTTAAACTATTCGCCCAAGTTATTTTTCAAGTTTCAGAAAAAAACGAGACAACATGAATTGATTTAGGCAAAAAAAAAAACAATGACTGGCAGTAAGTTTTAGAAGATACTTATTTCTAAATTTTCTTCTTTAATAAATGTAGATTTACAATTGACTCCCGAATTAAATAGAATAATTGGATAGAAACGACCGTAAATCTGTCGTGTAATGAGGAATGCGCTCAGTGGAGGATTTTTTTTTACCTCTTGACTTAACTTGGATTTCTAATTCTATTTAAAATTTGCAATTTGGCAGACTGAGATTAAAATTTTGTTCTCGGTGTTAAAACTTCGTCAAAATAGGATTCACACTCGCTTTACGGAGGAGCGGTTTGACGCCTCTGACTGAGGCAGGTGTATTCAGAAACGCCGTGTCCCGGGTCATTTCCCTCCTTGGTGTCCGGAATGGAGCTGTTGTGTACACCGGTTGGGTGCGAGTTTAACCCTTTCCCCAGGAAAGATAAGCGATAAGAGCCAAATAATAGTGTCTTTGTGCCACTGATAAAGAGCCTGTGTATCTTTGTCTGTGGATAAACCCAGACCACTTTGGGAGTTTTACAAGACGGTCTCAGTATTAGTGACACACAAAGTAGTAGTTTATAGTAAATCTTCCATTCATTAAGTTTACTATCAGGGTTTTTTCGTTTTGAGAGGTGTTTTTTTTTTTTTCATTTTAAGTGTAGAACTAAATGCTATTCACTTCTACTGAGATGTGACCTTGTAACAAATAATGTTGGACTTAATTAATTAAGCATTTAATTGGGTTTGGTCATCTTTTATCTCTGCTGTTCGCTCACATACAAACACACGCGCGCGGTCAGAGACTCTCACTGTCCAATTGCGTTTTCTCGGTCCCGCCCCTCCGACAACCCCACGACTGAATGTTCACGCACACAGTCCACGTGAAACTGCCGGCAAAATTCTGCCAGCCTCTCAAATCTGCGCGCGCTTTTCGGCGAGTTATTCAAATCCGCGTGACATCATAGAGGCGATTACTCATCGGTATCCACGGTGACGCCTCTCACGCTCAAGGAACTTGAACTCGAGAATCCACGAAAGTTGTGGAATTTCCACCCACGCTCATGTCACTTAGAGCCTTCAATCTGTCATCGAACCTGGCTGGCAAAGAAGAGCCAGGGCTGAAAGACTCAGTCACTGCTACTGCTCCAGATTGTTGTTAATATCAGTATCTAGTATTTAGTATTTATCATGTCCTACACGTCCAAGGGAACACTGGGATATGATCTTATAGCACAAATGAGTGAGAACTTTCATGAATAAAACTCACTTCCTTTTTTATTCCTGGTATGTTTGGTATGTGGGTCTTCATCAGTCTTGGGGGGTGGGGGTTCCTGTGCAGCATCCTAGCTGTTCCTGCTTCCATGTCTGTTCTTGATACTTCTTGTTCTTCTTCTTGATGTTCTTCTGGTGGTTCTGCTCCTTGTCGACCACCGTTCTGCCTGCTTGTTCAGTCATCACATGCTCCTCAGTGGCGCAGCGAGTCCACAGTCATCAGCCTGCACGTCAGGTCCTGTCTGCTGTGGTAGACCCACCGCCTCTATGGATCTGGCAGCTGTTCTTGTGCTAACACCATCAGAGCCCCTATGCTGCCCGCCCGTGTATTTCTATGCAGAACTTTGAAACAATTTGAACATGGAGAATGAGATCAGGCACCCCAGAACTGTGGCAAAGAGGAAGGAAGTATTTTTAAAGCCTCTCCTGAGGGTCTTCTTCAGAGCCTGGCAACTAGCTTGCCTCACATGCAGCGCCTCTAGGAAGCAGTCACATGAAAGTTTAAAATGTAACTTGGAGCTAATCATGCTGAAGCAGATCAAACTTCCAGTGCTGGTAGTGTCAGTTCAGTACAACCTCCTGTCACTCCGAGTGTCATTTGATCAGATTGATTCATGTTTAATTGTAACCAAATCCATCTTTGGAGGTTGAAACCAATGTGGTTTGTCATACTGGTCGCAACATTTGTTAGCGATTGCTGATATCATCACTAATTACCAGTGTTGTTCATTGTGGTTTGGCACAACACACTCCACATGTCACATGGCAACTGCACAATGTGTCCCAACTAGTCTACAACCCTCAGCAGTATTCATCGTAGTACTACACTGCTATACTACCGCTCAGCCTCAGACTGCAAGAGCCAGTGGATGGAAAGTGCTTGTGCACACCAGAGGAGTCAAGACAGATTCATGTCATTTGTACGGCGCCAGATCAGAGCTAAAGTTGTCTTATGGCCCTTTACAAATAGAGTAGATCTAGAAGCACACATTTCCATGAACAAACTCTTCAGGATGTGGCTCAAACGCGAACCTGCAGAGTCTTACAGAAGTCACTGACCAGGCTCTTGTAGGAGCATAAAATGCTAATTATCATTGAATTAAATTATGTTGCAGCCCAAGAGCCTCGTCGTACCGCTACTATATACTAGAATCATGCATGTCCGAGATCTTACACTCACAACATCTGGCCGTCTCTCTGCCATTTTACACTGAGTATTAACTTACAAATATGTGAGAGTATGCAGTAACTTATCAAGGAATTTAAAGAGGCCACTTTTGACTCCATACTGTCTTCGTGGTCAGCTTGTCTGCGGCTCTGTAGGTGTTCTTCTGTGCCACTTCTGTTGATATATTCTGTCTAAAACTGCATCTGAGCTGTTGTCAAGAAAACAACAAAAGCACCAGAGATTTTATTCATTCTGTTCATGTGGGTTTTGGCGCAATGACATAAAGTCATAAGTCTGATGGCTGCAGTTGTGGGAAGGAATATCCAAAACTACTGTTTGATTATAAAGCCTACAATCAATTATAAGTGACTCAAGCTGATGAGGTTCAGCTCCTGGGGTCATAAAAGTTAAACTGATACTGTCATAAATTTCTCATTAACACAGATAAACACATCTGAAACTTTTTTTTTTCACAAATGTATGCGGCAACCTGACAGCAGACTGTACGTTGCATGTCTGTAAGCAAGCAATAATGTCGCAGACTCACTTGATGACCCTGTGACACGAAATAAATGGTTAACTTGGTTTATTGGCCGCACGGTGGTGCAGTGGTTGGTGCAGCACTGTCGCCTCACAGCAGGAAGGTTCCAGGCTCGAGCCCCGGCTCCAGCACGGGATCTTCCTGTGTGGGTTCTCTCTGGTACTCCAGCTTCCTCCCACAGTCCAAAGACATGTAATTTGGGGACTAGGCTGATTGATACTCTAAATTGTAAAGTTCTAAAGTGTGAATGGCTGTTCGTCTCTCTGTGTTGGCCCTGCGATGGACAGGCGACCTGTCGCCTCTGGCCTGGAGGCAGCTGGGATAGGCTCCAGCTGCACTGGGAGGCGGTGGAGTGCGGTGCTAGACAGGGCTACCCAGTGTTGGAATTTCCTCCAACTCCCGAGCCAATTGTCACGTTTGCTCGTGTGTTTACCGAGTTAAATCCACGTGCTTGAGCGTAGTGGCTCCGCCCCTACACGAGAGAGAGGAGGCGCCCCGCCCACCGAGGTTGATAAAGCCGGAGCTGGTGAGAATTCTCGAAGACGCCAGCTAGCAGCAGTAGCAGCAACCCGGTACGTTCAGCTGTCCGGGACGTTTGTTAGGGGGTGGACGCTGTTCTCATCGTAAGGGTTCTCACTCGAACTCAAGTGGAGTGACTCACATTGTAAGTAAAACACCTTTATATTCTGCCTATACGTCGTTTAGAACATATTGTAAACCGCGTTGGTGTGTATGGGGCGTTTTGACTAAAAGCTCACCATCAAATGTAGCTAATAAGCCATTTAGTCTGTCACAGACACTTCAGATGGTTGGTCTGCTGCCTTCAGGCTGCTTTTTCTTTGTTTTGTTTGATGTTTGTTTGTTTGTTTGTTTGTTTTTGCTGTTGTCTGATTACTTCAGTCACTATTATCTTTTACAGTCTGTATGACCTGACATCCTACCTCATCAGTTTATGACATGACCTCAACCCTCACGCTATGTCTCATTCATCGGCTTGTGTGTGTGTGTGTGTGTGTGTGTGTTTGCGTGCGCGCGAGCGCGCGGGCGTGTGTGTGATCATTGAGGGAGGTTCGGTGACAGCCATGTAAGAACTTTACTTTACCGGCCGACACGAGCTCCAAACTCACGTGGAGGAGTGTAGTAAACTGGGCAGGGTCTCTGTGCGGGCGCTCTCCCGCCACAGCCTTGAATCTCTCCACCCCGCCCCGCCCACACGCCTGACGTCACATCCTCCCAGCTTCAGAACTGTACTCTCACACGCGGCTCTAGAATGACAGACAGCGGCTGAATCCCAGTAGTGGTACAGATAAGAGACTGATATCTCCCAAGTGCTTACATTCCTAAAGCTGAGATTCAACTTCTGTCTGACTGATAGTCTTGTGCTTTAGTAAGAGAGAGAGAGAGAGAGAGAAAACCCAACAGAGTTGAAACAGTGAAAGGAGTTGCTAGTTTGTAGTATTGTGTTCCCCAGGCAGAGATGAGCAGTTCCTGGAAAAACGCCTCCTTACATGAGCTCAGAAGTCTGCTCAACTCGGTCCTGCTGCCAAGTCTGTGGGCTTGACTGATGCTAATAAACACATTGTCATTAATATAAACCTAATTACAAAAACACCGAGTAGATTGTGCCGAAATGTGAATGTACTAAGTTTTATACTCATTTGAGTTGTTTCCTGTACTTTTGTTTTTATCAACCTGCGTTCACATGAAACCAGAGGAATTTCACTAATTACATAAAAAAGGAAGCTTTTTTAGAAGCAACGGCCAACTTTATTAGTTTCTCCCATACAATTACGAGTCTAATTATAATACCCCGGGGTCTGTTCCAGCAGCTCAGCTGGATAATGAGACTGGGCCAGGACAGTTTCTCTTAATTGTTCCCTGAAATGGGAATGGTGCCCAGCCCTTTCCTGGAGGACTATAATAACTTATTATCCTCCAGGGACACAGCCAGTTCCTTCTTGTTGCTTTCTATCGAAACTAACATCTTGCATCGATGGTTTATTTCTTGAAAAATGTGATAACCAGAATTACAACTCTTGACACCATCCTGTTTTGATCAACCATGACTCCCATGACCTCAACTGCTCTGCTCATGTGAGCTGGCTGCCTTTTGAAGTTGTTTACCGAGGCCACCTAGTGGTGGATGTGTCTACTTGCAGTCCCCGCACCTAGCTATCACTGTAGACTAGTCCTCACATGTCTGCCTGAGACTGTGTCCAGGCATGTACCAGAGCAGCGCACAAAGGAGGGCTCATGAGTCACTCCTGTCTGCTTCTTAAATAGCTGCAGCAGCAACAGCAGAATTTAGATGCTGTTTTAACACTCACTGAGGACTCCAGAGCTGGTTATCACCATGGTAAGATCAATTTTGACTGAAAAATTGAGTAGTAGATTTTTTTTTAAAGGAGGAATTTTTTTTGTATTTATTTGAATGGATGTTTTTTTCACAGGATTTCAATTTAAGATGGAATATTGTGATGAATTCTTAGACTAAGCCGTTGTTCTGGTTTGTCTCCTGCAGTGTAGAATCATGGCATCACACAAGCGGATCCTGAACTCTTTGGGGAATGGCCCAACACGACGAAACCTGTTTGGCCCAGTTGACCGAGAGCAGCTGCAGGTGGAGTACCACGCTGCCCTGCGTAAAGACCTGGAGGAGGCCTCCCAGCGCTGGGGCTTTGACTTTACCTTGGACAAACCTCTGGAGAGCAGCGACTTCCAGTGGGAGAGAGTCCCGGGTACCAACGTCCCACTGCTCTACCGATCCTGCATGCTTGGCCTCAGACCTGCAGAAGCGCCGAGGGTGGCAGAGGTTAAACCCAGGGACTCTAAGGGAGGAAGGGTGGGGCTATCGCTGAATGATAAGGAAAACATCCCTGAAGAGGGATGTGCTCTTAAGGTGGAAAACCTGGAGAAAACACTGGTGAAAAGAGAGAACACAGGGATCAAGAGGAAACAGACAAACATTACTGGTAAATATAGAGATATATAAAGGGAAGGAGGTGTGATTTCATGTAAAAGTTCCCGCTAAGTTTCCTTCTCTTTTCCCCTCAACAGATTTCTATCAGGCTAAAAGAAGAGTTGTTGGGATGCCGCGCAAGTCCGGCGAGTGATTTTTCTGTGCAGTTTTAGTGGAAAAAGTGCCAATATTCCAAACACAAAAACTGGACTCGCCACTCAGGAATGTTCTGCACAGACTCTCACCAGGAAATCTGAAACCAGAAGGGACCTCATCATTCACATCATTACTTAACAGTTGATTAGGGTACTGTATTCACTCGGGGGGGGGGGGGGGTTGGTGTTTTTCCCAGCGGTAAGACGGGGACATTTGAGCTGAGAAGATTAACAGTAAGCTCTCAAATCGTGGATTTATACTCATTTAGATCAAGAGCATGCCGAAGTGTCTACTGACATTTCCTTCTGTTCATCCAGTAGTGCTGAAAACTCATGAAATGAACTTATAACTGCATACACTTGAAACAGCGTGGTTTAAAAATCGTGGAAATCCAGGAATGTCTGTGACGGATAGATGAAGTCTTTTGGCTCCTTTGTGTAAACATCCACTACTTTTTTATACTTTAGTCTTCATGAGAGCAATGAGTCATCTTAATGTCTTGCTTTGTGTTTGTTTTCTTTTTTACCAACTCTTCCTGTCTAAACTGTATAACACATGACCAGCATGTACTCGCAGGAAGTAAGCTTGAATATTTCTGATACCTTCCTGTACATGCGGTTGCTTTGCTTAGATGATCAATGACAGAAGTGCCATCATGTCCCCTCAAACTACTGCGTTTAGACCAATTTACAAAGCAGATCCCTGCAAGTGCCCGCCAACCTGTGTGCCGCACCCGATATTGTAGGTGTGGAACATTAAAACAATTATATTTACATTTATTTGGATATATATATCAGAGATTTATATAGAGAATTTACTACAGCACTGTTATTACGTAGCATAATCATGAAACAATTGCGGTATTGCACTCACAGGTGGCAGAGCACCACCCAGTATTAAGTGTCTTTACGGCTTTTATTTTATATTATTATTTTTTAAGACAATCAGAAGACAGTGTTGTCAAAGTAAATGTGCTAAGCTAGAGCCAAGGGCTTTATTCTTTTCTATCAGTGCAATTAATGTAATATTATTATTTTTACTATTATCTGCCTCAAAACAAATCGTATGTCTCTCCATGACACTTGTGTATGTGTCTATGTTGGCAATCCTGCTGCTATGGGTAATCTGAATCGGTGTCAAACAAGGTCACTGTAACTCTAATCCTTTCCAACTGACAGCTTAGAAATGTTCACCAATATGCGACAGCATTACCCCAAATGTTGAATGCACTTCTGTTCATAGACGCTTGTGCACAGGTCCTACATACTGTTATGTTGAAAGCTGCAAAATGAAAAATCTATCCTTATTTATTGTGTGTATCATTCCTTGTGTTAATTTAGGATTTGTTTAATAATTTTGAGAAGTACAAATTCCAATAAAATGTCCAAATTTTGTTTTTTTGCGTGATCTGTGGTTTGTTTGTGTGTGTATTTTTTGTGGTGATCAGCTGATCATAAGTGCTGAACAAATATGAAAAGGAATACCCAAGAGCAATCTTTGCAATGCTTTAAAAAAAGAAAAAGAAAAAGATGAGCACTTCCTGAGGTACAGAAAAGAAAACACGGACCTTATTGTCCAAAACCACATGTCCATGGTACCTGGGGTTAACGCAGGTGCACGAACAGAGGGACACCATGAAAATTGTGTTATCCTCTCAAATTCCTCCATTATAAATAAATCGGTCTGTCATATTTTTTCCGTCTCACATTCTGTGAGGACTGGCCCCCACCTTGATGCATCTCAGTCCTCATGTCCCGGCCAATCAGAGGAAGAGGAGGGTCATGGGCGGGTCATCCAGCAGGCTTACAGTCTGTCCACTTCTTCCTGGTTTGCCTTATAGTCTTGTGGTCATATTTACTTCTGCCACTAGATGGCATCAGTCATTTGTACATGACTGTGGGTCAATTTCACCATTTGCTAACACTTCCCATCCACTACTATTCATTATGCTAAGCTAGCTAGCAGTCAGCCAGTCTATGTGGGTATTCATCTTGTCTGGCTCTGGGGAGATTTTCTTATTGTGTATTTCTTAAAAAGTCAATGTGTTCCTTACTCCACTATGTGATTTCTCTTCTTGTGTAAAAGTGAGTACTTCTTTCATTATTTCTCCACGTCTGGCTTTCATGTCTGTTTCCTGGGCTTCCCTCCACACACACAGCCCCATACACAAAGAGAAATTGAAAAGTGAGCGATCACAGCTTCAAATAACCATGATTTGCTCAGCCGAGCTTCTGTAGTTCAGACATCACACTCCTTGCTTTGTGAGGAGCAGCAAAGGCAAACCAAGAGAGTTAGGGGCTGTTCAGAAAGACGCTGTGTGCTTTGGCAGCACATCACGGCAGCCGCACACCAGCGCACACTAGGTATCTGTGTTTGGATTGAGGGTTTAGGGGATAAAGGGCCCATAGCAGGACCCGCCACAGGCCCCTCTGTCTTCTGTCCCTCCCTCAGCCTCTCCCACCTCTCTCGTAGCCCCAGCAGCAAAGAGGCGCTGGCACGCCTGCGCTAAACTCTCCCATCCCCCCTCCCCCTCCCCCGTCCGCCTCCCTCTCTCCATCATCTGTCCCTTTGCTCTCACATCCATTATAGGGCAGGACAGCTAGCATTTGCATTTAGAATGAAAGAGCGAGCAGGGGAGAGAGGAAGCAGGAGAGTGGAAGAGAGGGAGGCGGGGGGGAGCAGAGGAGAGAGAGGGAAATAGATCACAACACCAGAGAGAGAGAGAGAGAGAGAGAGAGAGAGAGAGAGAGAGAGAGAGAGAAGAGTTGGAAGGCTGCAGATATTGATGGCATTAACAATGGAGCATTAGGATCCGGTGAGGTGATAGACAGCCAGACAACGGCTGAGGGTACAGATATTTGAGGGGGAGGGGGGGAGGGGGGCTCCTCCTTGGACTGAGCACTGGGGGAGCAGGAGGGAGTAGGAGGAGGGGAGTAGGAGGAGGGAGGAGGACAATGGGCCTCGAACGCAGACTTGCAATGGCACTGCAAAAATTGGATTAAAGCAGTATGGTAACGTTTCTCATTTAATTTATCGCTGTGCTGCTTGTGACTCATCCTCGTGTGTCTCTGCATCCACGCTTGTTGACATCCATCGGCTGTCTCTCATGTCCCAGTGTGGCTCCTGCTGAGCAAAGGTGCAGGCATCCTCTCGTTTCTCTGCCATATATATATATATATATATATATATATATATATATATATATATATATATATATATATATATATATATATATATATATATATATATGTCATCCCCATCCTCATCAAAGCCCCGCTTCTCCTCATTCATAACGGGACGCGTGCTTTCCTTTTCCTTTTTTTTCTTCTTTTTTTAAGACGCCGTTAGATCCGAGCATCAGCCGTCGCTGCCTGCTGCCGCTGATGGTTTTTGCGCTCTGTTTTTTTCAGCCGTGGGCTATTCTACGTCGGACGCCGCATCCCCTCTCTCCTATGAACCATTGCTTCGCTTCTCCATCTCACTTTCTCTGGCCAGATCAGGGAATGATTAACCGCCGGAGGATCGCAGTCATCTGTTTTTTTCCCCCTCCGTCCCTCCCTCCATCCCTCCTCTCTATTACTATGTTATTGTAACCTACTTTGTTAGAAACGTACCTTGCCTGCTTTGGCTGATTTGTACTTTAAGCTTGGACTTAGATCACACGGCCATGCAAACAAACAAACAAACAAACAACAACAAACACAAAAAATTAAATCCATAGAAATCAAAGCAGCGCTATGAGATGTTCGGTGTCATGTGTCTGCTTGAGCTCGCGTTTGCAGCTCTGATTACAGTGTTTTGACGTCATGTAGGGGGGTCATTAACAATCCCACCATCTGCTAAGCTACACATTTAAATACGATACTGACCGGGGAATTCCTCTCTGGATCAATAACTTGTCAACAGCCATTTAAAGGAATTACAACCTGCTGGTTTGGGCTGAAGACATTTCAGTTGATGCCAGATAGAATGATCACACGCTGACTTCAAGCTGTACATAATGTACAGTTACATCAGATATTGTTTATTATGAACATTTCAGCAGCAGCATTGTGAGTGTGCTTTTTTAATTGCTAATGCATTTTCCAAAGAAGAGTGTTTTCATGGCTTGTGACTGTAGTGAAGCAGAGCTTCTGCTGGGCAGGATGTAATTATGTATCATCTAATTAATGCATGATGGCCTTTCTGTGTATGCTGACTCTTCTAACAAATCAATTATAGGCACAATCACCAGGGATGGAAAGTAACTAAGCAGGTTATCAACATTTCGCTAACATTTTTGCTCCATTTTACGTAGTGATCCGTGCCTTTGCATGACAGGGCATGTTGCCAGTATTTTATTTGAATTACTTCCAAGAAATGTATTCCAGAAATAAGTTCTTAGACTATAATTTCAGAGGGTTTATGTGATTTGTCCATCAATTTACATTGACCCGGTTCACTGTAGGTTTTAAAATGTGTCTCGGGCATTGGGATGACAAGTGAACGCGTTGCTGTTGACTGCTCGTATTTGCACTGACACCAAAACAACCACCACATCCTGAATTGATGACATATTTTCCTGTTACATCCTTGCTGGTGGACATTTTAGGACACATCGGCCTTCACCCACACCACCACAGTAAGTGATTTGTAGGACAGGATCATGTTGCCTCATGGTGGTCATTTGCTCTTTTATTTTGCGTTGTCCATTTGTGATCCTGTCGCCCAAGATGTGTTTAAAACCGAGAGTTCAACAGACCATCTGCAACTCAAAACATTGGCTTATTTGATTAAACTTCTGTGTAAAATGAGCTCTTTCACAACAGCATTCCCCTGTGATTAGTTCCAGTTTGCTTTCTGGGAAATGTTTTTCCATCTAAGTTTAAGTCTAAAATGGCCCTTTCACTGAACCATAACAATTTTTGAGATTCCTTCAAGTTTTTAACTTGAGTAAAATAATGTTGTCATCTGGTGTAGCTGCAAATGACTGACACCCCCCCCCCCCTTGTCCTCTCAGCTGGACAAGAGCGAGGTGGCAACTCTAGGCTTACCCTCCACCACCAGCCATGGAGGTTCTGACAGTAACATCAGTGCAGATGGAGCAGCGGCAGCATCAGCAGCAGTGGTATCTGGGGTCATGGCAGGAGCTGCTGAGGGTTCCAGTGCTGGCGAACCACAGCGGACCCGTGTTGCTCTGGAGCACCTGCAGCAAAAGATCCTAAAAGTCACTGAGCAGATTCGCGTCGAACAAGAGGCCCGGGACGATAACGTTGCTGAGTATTTGAAGTTGGCCCACAACGCAGACAAACAGCAAGCCTCCAGGATCAAGCAGGTGTTCGAGAAGAAGAACCAGAAGTCTGCGCAGACCATTGCACACTTGCACAAAAAATTGGAACACTATCACAAGAAGCTAAAGGAGATAGAACAGGTAAGTGTGTTGAGACCAGTTCATTGGGGACATCATGTACAACAAAAACCAGGTCCCTAGTTGGTTGATGTGGGTCAGGTGCTAAAGGTTAGGGTATATACACATAGTGATCTCATACTCAAACAAGTGTTCTACCTTTGTGAGGACAGTTGTTTCCTAATATAGACTGATGATTCACATCTCCTGACAGCTATTTAAACCAATGCATCATCCTGTGTCTCACCTAATTCTCAACAGCTTTCCTCCTCTATCTCCCTAAAGTTCTCTCCCTTAAACCGAATCACCTCTTTCCTTCCTCTGAGATCCTCCACTTCTCTGCTTCCTCATTTCTCTTCCCTCTCTACAGAATGGACCTGCCCGCCAGCCAAAGGATGTCCTGCGGGACATGCAGCAAGGACTAAAAGACGTGGGGGCCAACGTTCGTGCTGGGATAAGTGGTTTTGGAGGTGGAGTAGTTGAAGGGGTCAAAGGTGGAGTATCTGCCCTCACTCACACTGCTGTGGTATCCAAGCCCAGAGAGTTTGCCAGTCTTATCAGGAACAAGTTTGGCAGCGCAGATAATATTGCTCATCTAAAGGACACACTTGAGGACGGAGTCGGGGGACACTCAGACGACACCCCCACACCTCGTGCCCTGAGTGGAAGTGCCACTCTTGTCTCCAGCCCAAAGTACGGCAGTGACGACGAGTGCTCCAGCGCCACGTCTGGGTCAGGAGCAGGTAGTAACTCTGGTGGAGCCGGCGGAGGAGGGGGAGTGTTAGGGCCAACGATGGGGAGTCCCAGGTTGGATGGGCACCACCACCACCACCATCATGTGCACAGCTCGTGGGACTCTCTACTGGAGGGCTTGCAGGAGATCAAAGCCAGCCAGGCGCACATGGAGGATGCTATCGAGGACATGAAGGGCCAGCTGCACAGCGACTACTCCTACATGACCCAGTGCCTGCAAGAGGAAAGATACAGGTAACAACATGTCACCTGCAGCCCAGAGAGTTCTCTCCTCATGTAGTAGGTTTTTTTTTTTGTTTTTTTGTTTTTACTGTCAACACACTGAATGTGAATTCCACAGTCCTGTTGTCTGTCTCACTTTATGCATATGTGACCTCATGGCTTTTAGTGACCTTGTTTCTTTAGAGAAGAGTTCTAAAATACAAAAATATACTTTTGGACAGCTTTCATTTGTCCTTGAGGATGAGTTTATGAAGATTCTGAGGAGTGTGTGTGTGTGTGTGTGTGTGTGTGTGTGTGTGTGTGTGTGTGTGTGTGTGTGTGTGTATGTGTGTTATCTCTTCTGTACATTCAGATATGAACGACTTGAAGAGCAGCTGAGTGATTTAACAGAGCTGCATCAGAATGAGATGACCAACCTGAAACAGGAACTTGCCAGCATGGAGGAAAAAGTGGCTTATCAATCTTATGAAAGAGCGAGAGACATTCAGGTACCAAAAAAAAAGAGGAAAAAAAGTGCTTCATGGGGAGCAACAGTGGGGCCATACGTTTTTTTTTTTTAATGCTTTGATTAATTTGTGCCACAAGCTATAACTTGTGATCGAGGACAAATCAGCCAAACATTTAGAATTTAGACCAATAAGAAAATAGCAAAGTGAAGGTATCATAGCGTACCTGAGCCATCAGGTCTGCGTAGGTCACTCAGTTGGCTACCTTTGGTAGAGAACTGATCCTAAAGTGGGACCCCGTGATCACAGGAAGAAACTGATTGAGGATGCAGGTTTTTATTGTGTGTAATTGAAGTTATTGAGGGAATAAATGAGCCTTTTTGGTCCGGGTCTTTGGGTTTCTGCACACAGGAGGCCGTGGAGTCGTGCCTGACCCGCATCACGAAGCTGGAGCTGCAGCAGCAGCAGCAGCAGGTGGTCCAGCTGGAGGGAGTGGAGAACGCCAACGCTCGCGCTTTGCTGGGCAAACTCATCAACGTCATCCTGGCGCTCATGGCTGTGCTGCTGGTCTTCGTTTCCACCCTGGCTAACTTTATCACCCCGCTGATGAAGACCCGAGCCCGGGTAGCTGCCACCGTCCTGCTGACTCTGCTGCTGGTCGTTCTGTGGAAGCAGTGGGACTTTGTGGAGCTCTGGCTGCTTCCCAGCTGAGCTCCCTTAGAGAGGAACTCAGAGGAACCAGAGCAGTTTCAACCACCAAGGATTTAGAGACTGAAATAGAATGAGAGCTGCTGTACTTGTTCCCTTTAAGGTGGAGTATTTGAGGCTGCCTGGGACTAAACCTTTGGCTGAGGAGTGGACGAGTCTTTAGAGGCGTTTACACTGACGAAGAACCGAAAGAACCTGCTTGCAAAGCCACAAATGACATCTCATCTCACCCAAACCACTGGGGGCCGATGACAAATCATTGATTGCATTGCTGTCACCAAAAACTTTCTTGCAAGAAATATTTGAATTGTCTTTTTACTAAATATTTATGATACATAAATTACTAGGACAAGAGCAACTTCTACTGCTGATCATGTTCGCTGCAACCTTCATGTTGAAGCCATGGTTTATTTGTGAGGGAAAAGTTTTTCTCATGATTGTTAATGTGCTCATGCATGTCCTCTTATGTGCACTGAGATGCATCTAGCCGGCATGAGTTAACATGGAATCTTCTATAACTGCCATTTTGTTGTCAGAAATACAGTGTTAGTTGTATCTCAAATCAGTGTCACTCCTGGTTTGTGTGGCAACCCGTTCCTTTGTTCGAATGATGCTTTTTAGACACACTTCTTTCTGTAGTTTTTTTCCTTTATATAAGTGGAATGAATCATTTCCAGAGGTTGATTATCTGCTAAAATTCATCATATTGATTCAATGTGAAATCTGTTCCACTATTGTAGAACTGCTGTTACCCACGGTGTCAAACTAACTGGCATGTCAAAATTGTTTCAACATTTATATCCAGTTTGCAAAAAAAAAAAAAAAAAAAAATTATTGCTGTTTTATGAAACAATGTAAGAAATAAATTATTTCTTATATGAGATTAATTTTGGATATATCACTATCCTCTTTGAATGAGACTGATTTTCTGATTCCTTTCTAACTTCGAAAGAAATAACTGACTCTGCTGCTCTCTTCGTACTCTATTAATTGTTAACTGGCTCTAAACAGGTGACTTGCAAGGCAACGATAATTGAAACATTTGAATCGCAGCAGACAGAGTGAGCTGTGTGGCTACTGAGCCTAAAAAGCCTGCAAGGATTTGTTCTTGTGAATGAATTATTAGATAATTAATAGTAGATTTAAAAATCAACTG
The DNA here is from genome assembly GCF_037954235.1 of Aulostomus chinensis. Lineage (NCBI taxonomy): Eukaryota > Metazoa > Chordata > Actinopteri > Syngnathiformes > Aulostomidae > Aulostomus > Aulostomus chinensis. The sequence continues at coordinate 18,924,350 of NC_141322.1, forward strand.
GAGGGGAGAAACAAAACCAGAGTGATTTTTGAAATTAGTTATTCCATAGATGAAGTATAAACCATTAATAAAGCATTTAAATAATCAAACTGGTTCAACTGGTGTAGTCACAACAGGAGAATTTCTCATTTTGATATAATAAATTGAAATATATATCGTTATATCATAGAGCAGGAGAAAATAAATGCTTATTTCAGGGCATAAAACTATTTTTTAACCAAAGGATAAATATCACAAGGTAATAACATGATATCTAGGTATGAATTTTATTTGAGTGGCAGCAGAAAGCAGCCTCGAATAATGAAAAGAAAAACACATTTTTTGTCTGTATGTGAGGCCTTTCAAATAACTTAAAAGCATCTCAGCTGATTCACTTCTCACCGTCATAAATGGTTTTTTTTTTTGACCACGCAATTACAAACTAGAGAGAAGTATTGGAAGAAATAATACTTTTAAAGCTGACGTTCTTAGAGTTCATTTTAGTAAATTAGTTTTAGCCTCAACCGAATGTTTGACTGAGGGCCTGCCTGCTTTTTTTTTTTTTTCTTACTGTATAAATGTTCTCATTCAAAGTGGACCAATAAATTCTTTTCTGGTAGAATTAATACTAAACTTTTGAAACCAACAAAGGTTTCATGGCTTATGAATTATAATTGTTAAAAGGAGAAATAATTCATTTCCCCAAAAGTTACAGAGTGTATTAAGTGGGCCCATAATTCAGCAACACTGGGGATTTAAAAAAAACAAAAAAAAAAAACCTTGAAAGAATTATTTAGCGGTTAATAAAACACTTTCCAGATGCATTCAGGAGTTGACTGTTAAATCATATTGGTTAAAAAAAACAAAAAACAACTCACATTAATGAAAAAAAGAGAGGCTGAGCACCAGTCCTCTGCAGTACAGAGATTATTTTCATTTAATGCCCTCTCATCAGCAGAATCTTTGTCTGGTCCAGATTACACTGATTCAAGGTTTCAAATCTTTAAGACAGCATTAGAGAAGCAGAATTATCAGGAGGCTTCAGATCAGATGCATATCCAGTCGCTAATCCCGTGGATTATCACTTCTACTTTACGTTGTCGGCCTCAGTCGTGAAGCCACGTTTTTGAAATTGAGGATACATCTTTTTTACATAAATGTTAGGTAGACTGAGGAGGAACGTCACAGTCTTGAGACGTCCTCCATCTGTGACGGAGCCAGAACGTCATTTAGGATTAAAACATGTCTCAACGTGCTCAGAATAATAATGACCCTCTAGTTTAAAATGAATATGAAGCCTGAAAACATTTCAGATTTGTTTTGTGTTTTTAATAATTACTGTCAGGCAAACCCATATGACCAATACATTTATGACAGGTATTCTTACAGTACAAGACAGAACTCAAGGGGATCTGAGCCAGTGGCATGGCCACAGCCCGCCTCTAAAAAGTAAGACATTCATCGTCATTAGATTGTTCCAACTTTTACATAGAGTTCACAAACATATTTTGCATTTGACTTGTATCAAACAAAACTGTTTTTGTTTCTTGATTGACTAACAAATTCTAGAGACCTTGATAGAAACAGCAGAGTAGAAAAAAAACATTGTATAACAAGCAGAATAATTCCTGATTTTATCTCAATTTCCTGTCAAGATGCAAAATGTACAATATATTGCTTTCAGGTGCTAAACTCAAGATAGGTAACCCCACGACTCCCAAAAACACATTCGTCAGTTTTGCAGTCTGCCCCTTGACTGGTTTTGATCTCAGGTGCAGTGTCTCCGACCCGGGGTCAGACTAGTCCAACCGTTCCACCACAGGGGGAGCTGCCGTTTAAAGACATTACAGGAGCTAAAAGATGAACAATCACAATGGTAGGACCAACAGGACATTAGCCCCTCCTCAAAAGTGCAGCTTCCATCGCTCGCCATCGGTCAAGTATCTGAAACCTTTGCTTCTTCTTCTTTTGTTTTTTTCATGGAAGTGACATGCACACACGGACGCACACACGCGCGCGCACACACACACGCGCGCGCACACACATACACACACACACTAGAAAACAAGCTAAATCAAAACTGATAAAAAAACCTATTCTTGTTAACTGAGGGCAAAGCCGGGCCTCCAGCCTACAGCACAGTATCCAGTCACAGCAGTACAGTTGAGGAGAGGACATGATGAAGTACAAATGACACAGGGATGAGTTTTAAAAAGTTTTCCATAACTGACATTTCACAAGAATGAGAAAAAGCTGAGCAGGAGGCAACACAGAGTCTGGACGAGTATCCGCTTCCAGATACTGAGAGATGGACCTGGTAATGTTTAGTGCAGTATACCATCAAACGAACACATGCGTGACAACACTGTGATCGTCTCAAACCTCCAGAGTCCATGTTGCCTTCCATGTAAAATGCTGTCTCGGGACAGTGCGCCTGGCTGATTCCAGACTCAACACAAATGAGCCTGATGCTTTTAAAAACATGGACACACAACTTGGTGTTCAGCAGGACAGAGTCGGACCTGCTCCCACAGTCTTTAGGCCGTAAAACCAATACTATGGTCCTGCAGGGTGGAAAACCTGCAGCTTCATTTATGAAAAGGTTTGAAATTATTCATTTTTTTAAACCCAAATTTAAAATGTTTTTTCAAATTCATCCTGGATTCTTTCACCATTTTCGTATCGTCATTATTATATCTTGGTTTTGTCTTATTTAGTCAAACATTTTCAAGCGGTTGAATAATGACATCTGAGGACAACGTTTTCATAAATGCAGCCCTAAGTTGCCGAGTACAGGTCGACATCACAGCGAGAGGTACCTAGGCAGACCTCTGGGTATAGAAGAGAATATAGGCCTGAGTGTTGCACACTTCCTCCACACTGCAAACCTTCATCTCAGAGTCATTACAGTGAACCCAGAAACCTGAGGGAGAGGAGAGAGACAAATCCATGTTAAAGAAGAGTGCGCCGACTGAACCAGGCTGATCTGAGAGCGCGGCGACTTCCTCACCTCCTTCTGTATTGTAGCAGTATGCGGTGTAGTGCCCTGAGCCGAAGCCTTTCCCATGATGCATCACGACAGCGGACAGATCGTAGGTGTAGCCTCCTCTGTGGACAGAGTGACCTGAGCCTGTGCAGCAGTATGGTTTGATGTTCAGAACCTGGTCAAAGGCCACATGGACGCCAATTTTCTCCCTATGGTTCCTCCCCGACCACCTAGTTCATCAACGGAAGAACAAACAATGCTGTGGTTCAACAATGCTGGATGGCTCTAATTGTATTTAATTGGTACTTCAATACATCAGAAAACTAGAGCGGCTTGCCTGAAGCGTTTGAGGTGCAGCCGTAGAACCTGAGGTAAACGGTAAATCAGAAGCTGCTTACACGCCTCTGAAAGAACTAAAGGCTTGTGGGATGTTTTCCGTCTTCTCTCTGGCAAACAACAAAACATTTAAATGCAGAAATATTTATCGCACTCATTAAAAAGAATATTGCTGAGCCACAGAATCTACATTTTCTCTCCACATATCTGGTTTTGCAAACAAAAACATTCTTTTTTTCGTTTGTAAAAAGCTGCCGGTCAACTTTCCATGTTGGTGTCTGAGTTAGGTAGGAGGTTAAGGCTCCTCACTTCACAACAAGTCATTTTGTCACATGTTGGCAGACTTCTTAAAAACTGCAAATGAATTTAAAGAATCAATGCTCACACAAGGTGTGTTCTGACACAAGCAACTTTTATGACTTAAATCACGATGATTTCAACAGCAATTCTAAGAACACTGGAATTAAGACATCCGTCTATAAATCCCTCCCAAATATTCAATCCCAACAGCACAAGACAAATGTGAAACGGACAACAAATAAAGTCAAGATGTGTTTTTCAACAGCGGCGGTGGTGTGGTGTTGATTTTCTTACTGTTGCAGTGGTTGCAGGCATAGATGCTGCCTTCAAGAGCCTCCATCTCCGTAAACTTGGACAGCATCTCAGTGAGGGTGCAGCTGCGCTGGTAAGCTGTAGAACCGGAGCCTTTGTCTATGCTGTGGTATCTCTCAGGAAACTCCAAAGACAAATCCCAGAAAGGCTCCACTGTGTTGGACTTGTGCTTACAGGACAGACACGTCACCTGGCACAACACACACACACACACACACACACACACACACACACAAATATTCACTTTTCAACAATCAAACAGCTGAGATATTGACCGATTTGAGGTGGTCAGGAAACATAGAACCAAGTATTGCATTTTGGAACTGATAGATCTCTACAGTCAATACATTTCTTGTTAATCATGTCATTTTTCAAGAGCCTTCTACACATTTTTCACAACTGCTTCACTTTGCTTTCATGCGGAGAACATTCTTGAACAACAGAAGTCGAGCGGAAGGAATCACGAAATCCACAGCTCGGTTTAGTGAACTGTTTTTAATAATTCAACACTCACAGTATTTGGACAGTCATTCTCAATGATGTCATGTAGTCGCGGGAAAAAATGAGAGAACATTGACATTGACATTGACATTAGGCACATCAAGCAGGATTATCTGAGTGACCACATTCACTTCATTTTTAATCTGGACTAGTGCATATATCTGCAATGTTTTCTACCACCGCGCGCGCTGCTACCGTTCTCACGCCCCTGGTTAGTGGTGGCGGGGGAGTTTGGCTCCAAATTAGCTAATTTAACCAGGTTGTTGAGTTGGATCCAGTTCAGACCAGCACAAACGAACTGCACCAGACTTCATGTGAGACCAGATCAAGACCACCCCTTCAACAAGGTTTAAGTCCTGCTAATTTAGGCCACGCGAACAAGTACTAGTTTTAACATTACAGTACACCAAGGAGGAAAGCGCGTATCAGATTTCAGTGCAAGAGGACTAAACAGGGCAGGGGTGGAGAGCCCTCTCCAAAAGGAAGCTGATTAATGTTGTTGTGGTCAGGTTTTATCAGCGGTCACACAATCTTATTCAGTCTATCATATCTAACTGAAAAAGTGGAATAAAACAATTACTTTCTCGTGATGTGACCTCAATGTTATCAATTATTCCACACAACTACTGCCTGGCTTTCTTATACGAACTATTTAATAATAAAAGCAGGGATGTCTGTGCTATACACACCCTCACAAAAAAAGAAAAGAACCTTTGTAAACCTAAAACTTTTAACACTTGTTGATGACTTCCCACGATAGCCCCTTTCACACTGCACCAAAAACGCAGGTGAACACGGGTGTTTGGGCACTCTGAAAGGGTTGCCTCGGCATTTTGACCCACGTCCACCGACTCTCCAAGCGACCCGGGTGTTTAGCGGCTCACCTGCAGTGTGAAAAAGGCACCCTGCCTTGTCTCAGGTTCCTGTCTCATTCTGATTTTGTCACTGTGCTGCCTGTCAGGCGGTCATTGTGGAAGCTCCAGAAAAAAAAATAAATAAAATTGGGCTGGGCTGGGCTGCGAGAGCTGCTCACTCATTTCTCAATCAAGTTTTGGCCTCTGCCATAAGATCAGTCTTCCTGTTGATGTCCCCGTACTCTATTTCACTCCTTTTTTTTCCAAAAAATTTGCATGTGTATGATCTTACGTGAATTAATCTACATCATGCTTGGGAACTCCCACCAACCGGGGAACCCTAACGTGCACTGCGCAAGCACGACTGTGTTTGTAAACAACTTGTATCGCGATCTTGCACATCTTTTTAGCGATCATGGCAGCGCACTGGCAAGATCATGAAGTCTGCGAGCTGCTCATCATCTGCGGTGAAGAGGAGATCCGGCGATCTGACATTTTCCAATCTGCGCCAAGTTTGTATGCTTTGCTAAAGAGACAAAATTGCAATGCACGCAACAACAACGCCAACGTTCGACTTGACGACGTCCATGCAGTTGTTTGTTTACCTCTCAGTGTCCTGACGCTGTTTTATGTGTAATGATGACGTTGTCAGCGCGATGATGTACCAGAGAGAAAAACACAGGCACGAAGCCCTCACAGCGGGAGCTCAGACCCGCGTCTGCCGGAAGCTTGAATGCGCCTTAATTCCAAGCAACCACGGGTGCAAAAACCCACTTTGACGCATGTTTCAGTGTGAAAAGGGTATAAGTGAATGCTTCCTATGTAGCCCAGTAAACGCCTGGACATGTTGACAAGCTCACCTGGCTGAGTAGCTGCCCATGAAAGATGGTGTTGAGAACCTTTAGCACTTGCTTGGAGAGTTTCCTCTTTGTGATGGGGATAACTATCCTGCGTTTGGATCCTTCCGTGTCCAGCTCTTGCTGAACCTTGTCCAGCAGCTCACAGAGGAACTCCTGGGCGTCCTGCTGGTCATATCCACGGAAAGCTGGGATGAGGTTCCACACGGAGTGCAGCATGGCGAACGGAGATACCAGTGACCACCGGCCTGACCACATGACCCTGAAAAGTGTATGCAATTCATGGCACAGAGACATCTGCTGGCGGGCGGAGCAGCGAGGCTCCTTGGGCTGGACCAACTCAGCAGCCTGCAGGGGAGGCGGGGCACCTTCTTTTTTGCCCATCGGCAAATTCCAACTACCCGACTTCCCCATGCGTCCAAGAGGGCATCCTGACAGTGCTGTGTTACCACTGTTGACCAAACCTCCAGCTACCCCCTTCACTCCTTGGGAGTGATTGGTCTTGGCCAGCAGCTCCTCAGTCTCACACAGGTCCAAAGTGAGAAAACACTCCCTGAATTTCTGCAGGTGGCTCAGCACTTGCAATATTGAGTTCATGTAGCATGTGTTCCCCAAGTTGCGCAGACCAGTGACACCTGGAGCGAGTCTCTGGCGAGTTACCGCATGAGTTGAGTAGTATCGCCTCAGTTTGGCAGCTCTGCCATTCTGAGGGGGTCTTCGGGACAGGGGTAGAAGGGAAGGCTTCTTTGAAGGAGGAGGTAGGCGTTCTGGAGGGTCGCGAAATTTGCGAGGAATGAGTGTGATGGTTGAACGTGGCGCCTGAGTAAGAAGCCTAGCGCTCTTTCTGGGAGGAACGTTGCCAAGCTCTTCCATGAGTCTCCTTTTTACCTCTTTCTTTTGTCTTCTAGCTTCCTCAAGTTTCTCTTTGCGCTGATTCTGCAGCTCCTGATGTCTGCTCATCCACCTCTGGAGCATCTTCCCGAGGAGAGCTTTCCTTCTGTGACGCAGGGCCACCTGCATGGCAGGCTGTGGCACCCCCTCGCCAACCCACGTGGAGGAGCGTAGTGAGCGTCTGCCTGGGCTGCGAACAGTAGAGAGCGCCCCTCTGAGGAGTTTAAGGTCTCCTTCTGCGTTATCATTGAGTACATAGTCTCCACAGGCAAAGCAGAAGACATCTAGCTCACGCACCTCCATGGCCAGGGGGTGCTGCGACTCCTTGAAGTGTTTGAGCGAGTGCTCCTCCATGAAACGTCCACACGCCACATGGGAGCACTTGAGGCAGGCCCACACTGAATCTGTGGTGCTGCAGTCCACACAGTGCCATTTTTGTGGATTGAGGATGGAATGGTCCTGGCCCAGACGAAGGCGTCCCACGTGTTTACAGCGATCCATCTCTCCAGATACACATGTGGCCTCAGTGATAGGACACACGTCCTGTAACCAAGCAGCGACTCATTCTGGAGATTAGAATCACAGGGAAAACTCAATTAGATGAAAATACAACCATAGATTCCAACGAAGTGAAAACACAAAACATTTGGAAAATGCGATTCTGTTTGTCTTGACTATTCAAATTCATACATATGTTGTCCTGAGCAGAAGGTAGTGGAATATCGAAAGCTTTGCTTACTGTAACAGGAGTTGTCTTGATCAGGTTTCAGGCGATACATTTCTAAGTTCTCAGAGAACTCAAGAGCAATGTTCAACTGGATCTTCCATGTCCACGGTCACCAGCAGCACTCACAGCAACGGTCTAGCAAACAGAAGCCAGGTTGAGTTCATAGTGCTCCCACAGAGCTCTGCAGATTTCCAACCAGAGCTTGCTCTCAAAAATATGATACCATTGTTAACTGCACTTCACTTGAACGCTTGAGCTTCGTCGTGCAGAATGAGTTTCACAGAGTTTCAGACGTGTGCTTAGCTTGTGCCCATTCACAGTCAGACTGTTAGTGGGGAGGATTGGTTGGATGTCATTGTTTTATCCAAGCTGAAGCTATCACAGAAACAGAGCGAGCGGTTTCATTCGTCAGCTGAACATATCGTTCTAACTTACAGATCTAAGTAATATAAATGCCTATACTTGGCTTTGATTGGAGAGGTTTGTAGTGAACACCCTCTGAGCCTGTTAATCAACATCAGTGACTTCATTACAAAACAGTTCATGGTTTCTTTTTCATGGACTTGAACCCTCCATCTCCATCCTCCATGTGACCACTCACCAATTTTTTTTTTCTACTTAACATTTTGGACCTGATTTGGATTATGACACTGTTAAAAGAAAGAAGATGCTGCAATTTATTTTCTGTGTCAACCACTGACACACATTACTTTTGAAAAGAAATGTAAAGACATGTCTCTTTAATAATTGTAAAATATATACATTGAAACATGATAAATATTCACTTTACTTTTATGTACAACACCACCATGGCTGGTCCAAATGCTGGATGAGTGAGGAGGAGGGTTGGGTGTGAGGTTAGCACCCTTCCCGGTAAAAAACACGCAACTGCTACAGAAACACAGACAAGGCAGCAGCAAGGAGGTCGGTGGTGGACGGCTCATACCAGAGCAGAGCAGTCGGACATCAGTAACTCACTGTTGTGCTGATGTTACAGTGCTTAGAGAGGTAGCGTCAGCATTCTCACTGACGACAATAACAAGTGTGAGGTGTGTGCTCGGTGGTTTCACTTTTGAAAATAAATTTAATTGAATATAGATTATGGATATTCTGATGAGGGAGAGGGAACAGATGTAATGTAAAACACAAGGTGATTGACCACCGTAAAGAGAAAAACTAAATCAGACCCAAAAAGCTGAATAATTCTATAAGCTTTGAAAACAGCTAGATGGGATTTTTGACATGATTAACTGTAAAAACAAACAAACAAACAGTGTTTAAAATGTAAAAAAAAAAAGACATTGTGAGAGTATGCAAAAGTACGCTTTTAACTACCAGGACAAACAGTATATGTGGTATTTGTTGTTTTTCCAGGCTTTGTTCAAATTCCATATTTGTCCATGATTACATTAACAGGAAAAAATAATACAAACTGAGCCAGAATATAACGAAATAAACTAAAAACTCAGTCGGGATTTAAGTGTGTACCATGGCTCTAGATTTAACGAGCCATTCGATTTACAACACAAAATAACTGAATGAAACTACAGACGAAATCAGAGAAAATACTGGAAAACTACAAATTACAAAAGAAAACCAAAATATCTGCTGAGGTACTGTGTCTGACTTAACATACACATTGAGCACAGCAGCACACAGCTGTAATAACAGTGTGGAAAACCACTTGAAGCAAATCAAACGGTGAACTTATTCACCTCCTGACGTTTTGCTCTCTAGGTTTCATGTCTGACACTATGGACCCCTGCAGCTCAGTGGGATGTCTTTAATGTCATAATGAGCTATGTGATTAGACATGTAGTGTGGTTCTATAGATGCTGGAACAAATAACTACTTGGTATTGATTCATGCACTGATTACAAATCCACTGAAATACAATGAAGGTGTTACGTTGCACTGGAAAACAAGTATCATTTCGAGCTATATTACAGTGTAATAATGAGTGTTAACAGGCATGTGCTACGGAAACACTCCTTCTGATCATTTCCATGAAGACAATATTGGAAGACTTTCGTCAAAATTAAAAGCAGTGATGCTGGCATGAAGGAGAACGTCCATTTAAACGATGCGGTTGGAGTGATTTCATGTAATTGTCTACCTTCAACAAAGGCATTTATGCCTTTAATCTCTGATCACATCAATGCCCCCTACTTTAAAAACAACAACAACTTTCCAACTGGTTTACTGCTGCAGACTCGAACCGTGCTATGTTGTGCTATCGCTGGTGCGTGTTAACGGTGTATTTAACTACCGCCACGCATCTTGAAGCCGATATTCGCCAACCTTATTTAATAATCCCCGACTGTTTCTGTCCGGGTTTTTAAAGCTTGTTGTCGCGCTCATGCTGTCTGGCTCTTAACGCCATGCTAAGCTACCTCACCATCACCATGTTCAGTCAGAACAAAGAACAGTCAGAGAGCCACTCTCCAGGAACATCCAGCAACTTTGTTGCTCCGAGGCAGCCCAGCGAGCAATAAGTTAGCTAACGCCGCTAACCGCTAGCTACAGCGGCTCTACACGGGGCTAGCAATGCCTTGTCCTTTGCACCGAAAAAGGTACTTTGTTAATCACACATGTCAGATGTGTTATTAGCAGGCAACAGTGGTCAGTGTTAGCTACACGGCTAACGCGTTTGCTGAGGACAATCGAAGTTAACCTAACGGTTGTTGTTGGTGGCCAACATCAACTACCGCTTAGCGCGCTAACGAATTGCGCCGTAAAGCGTTTAAAAACTCCACGGTGACATTCATCAGTGAGAGCCGGTTAATGGAGGGTACGTAAACGCCGGGCCTTATTTTGGTTCGTTACTACATTTGTAACATCTGATAAAGCTGGGTAACGTTACCATTGCCAGAATCCATCCATCCGGTACACTAAAGGCTGCTTGTTGTCCTCACTCAGATTGAACAACCCAACTCTCGATGCGAGCCCAGACCCTGCTGCTCTCATTGGACCGAGGCTGAGCGGCAGCCGGCCTCTCATTGGTGGAAAGACGGAACAACAGGCAGCAGGATGGACCGTCCGTCTGTCCACCCACCGAGGCCACATGGAACAATAACCGAAGCTTGACTGAGAACCGGGGCAAAGAGGACAACCGCCCCTGACCTCAATGTCCCCGCAGCCCCATGTTCACCATGTGTCAGCCGGTTTAATCTGATAAAATGCTTTTGAGGATGTGCACCATTTAGCGCGCGACTAGCCTAATTCTAATCTCGAGGCTCTGTCATGTGGAAAAGCCTTGTGTAAAAGGATTGTTATTCAAGTAGAACATTGGGAGAACTAGTGCCAAGTATTAATCCAGCTGGTTGGAAGCTTATAAAGTGTGTCTGGTAAGTTTTCACTGTCGCCTTGCCTTCACTTAATGTGTAACATTTTAAGATGATTAAATGAGCCATTGTAATCTTCCACACTGGCACTAGAGACTAGAAAACATAAAATAAAAAACGGAATATTTAGTGATTTGCCAGCTTTGACCTCTGTAGATCCTCTCAGGCTCAGTCAAATGTGTAAACGTTGATAATTTGACATGGAAAACATCAATGACAAGTAGAAAAAACAGAAGTGCCACTTTAATTACTATCAGCAAAATAAACTTGCAGTGTCAGTCTAAGAGTGTTATCCAAATAAAACATTTCTGTATTTCATCCGTCATATTTCTACATTCATAAAGTGGACCTGTGTTTTCAAATATTTTAGCTGATCAGACCTCCTTATAAACTAAGATTAAAAAAAAAATCATTAACTTTATCATCACCCTTCCTCACCTTTTTGGAAAAAAATAATGAAATTGCATTCTTTAAAATGTCTGTATACAGTTGAAAAATAAGCCATACATTTTAAAATAAAAATGAAATGTGATTAAAAAAATAACCTGCATGCATTTAACTATAATAGACTCATCATTATGTGATAATTGTGTATTTACAACCTAAATCAGAGTGAAGCAAAAGAGGTTTTTCCTAAACTGGAACACATCAGAATGTGCAGGGATTTGTAGGACAAATATCCTAACCTTTTCCAAAATTTCCTGGCTTCATTTCATATTTCACAAAAATTATTCCAGGCCTGAAAACAATTATTTTCCATTTCTGGGATTTTTTTAGTTGAAAAGTAACAATAACAGTCAGAAAGTCTCACTTTATGAGCCAAATTCTAGCAGTAATGGATGCAAGCATGAAGTGGCTTGGGTTATTTATTTATAAACTAAATACACACAAACTCGCTAATTCACAAGAGATCTCATGGAAAAATGGGGTTTCCATTTTCCAAACCAATCAGGAATATTTTCTAAACCACAGAAACATCTGTGAACGCATAAAAATAGACAGATGTCAAACTTTACTAGCATATAATGCTACCAAATGCATCTAAAATTAATGAAAAGGTTTGTGGACACGAAAAATAAAGATGTGTTAAAGTAAATAAGCACAATGAAGCAAATTTCAAAGACGTCCAATTTTTTTTAATCTAGACCTGGGAATTCCTTTTCTGCAGAGTTTTCTTGAAGATATTAACACTGAAGTCTAACTGTAAAAAGAAGTAATAACTGTAACCAACATTCAGCTTAATGTGCGCCAGGTTTACATCCTTGACCAAAGATAACAGTGACACAAAAAGGACATCTGAAGGGGGAGAGTTCTTATAAAAAAAGATCACATCAAAAAATGTGAGCACCACAAAGATTCTGTCCTCTCTTCTCCACTTGGACACTTTAATCCAAAATGATATGTCATTAAATTGCAGGGTTTCATGTAAGGTCAAAGCTCCGGAGAAAAAGTAAAAGGCCCCAAGCTTTCAAAAAGGCCTTGCTGATCCATAGGACCACAATGAAAGCAACAATGGTGCAGACATAAAAAAATATGGATCTATCTGTTCCCCCTGACGGCTCAACGAACAGTACTTCCAGGGATTTGCAGTTTCCGAAGTTTGTTGAACAACTCCAGATACTGAGTCATGGTGTCAACACAGTCTGCTGGAGCAAAAAGCCCTTCAGGCTTGGCGGCAAACACAGATGGCAGTTCCGGGACACTGGGGCCGAGAAACGATTGCAGGAACTCCTTCATGAGATTCCAGCAGTCGCCTGGAACCACACAGGGACAGTACTCCACCTGAGGAAAACACCAACATGGTGGCTAAGTGGTTAGACGTCTCCCTTGTCACTAGTGGGGTCTAGCTACGTGTACGTACCTCTACAGATATCCCTCTTGCACTGGAGTTCATTGTCACAGTGCCAACTTTTATCAAGAAGTCACAGTAGCGGTATCTTGAACCACGGCACTCCACTTTGTGCCCCTTTGCATTCTGGAAGTGGCTTTTTAGCTTCACCATGAGGACATCGAAGTTCGCATCAGCGACGAGGCAAGGTCCGCCCTCGAACAGAGCCAGGCAGCTCAGAGGAGTCTCAGAGTTGTGCATCACGTACAAGAGCTTGGAGGGCTGACCTGTGACGGACAGGTGAGACTGTCAGTCAATGTGTCACTAGTCATATGGCTCTGATCCTCACAGTACGGCTGGTCAATCCTGCTGGTTCTCGTGACAACTCTGTTACTGGTTCTGTTCATGATCGCCTTCATACCTGCAGGTGTTAGGAGTGAGTGCTGTCGTGTGTGTTTGTGTTTGGAGGGTTTTTAGACTCCTTCAGACTTGTTTGCACTTCATCATTTTTAATACTATTTACATGTGCAAATGGGTTATTCCAAAATCAACAAAAGTACTGTTGCTAAAACAATTCCATATATTAATCAGTTGATTTTGTTTTCTTCTAATTATCAAAAAATGATCTCGGATAGACTCAAAATACGCCTAGTACGATCTCACATACATTTAGAAAACATACATTTGCTTGTTTTGTTGTCAAATTTACTCAAAAATTTTGAATTTACAATGAAAAATAGACGTTGCAACAGATAAGAGCGGACGTTTTTCAAAACGAACTCAGCTATTATTGGTGTGCGGCAGAGACGGTCAAAATAGTGAAGTTCATATTCATAAAGCTGCATTCGTTAACTCAAGCCCATGTTTTTAGTTGTTTCAAAAATGAAAATCCGATGGTATTTTGCATCTCTTGGTTTTGTAACAAATATGAAAGGTATGTTGTTAGCCAATATTCACTCAGAGTTGTTTCCCATAGAATTGAGAGTGACTTGAGTAAAGATTTACTTGTTGCAAGGAGTTGTATCATGGAGGATGTACAGATATATCGGCCTTGATGACTAACTGCAAGCATAGCGGCAAATAAGACTCATTCACAGATAGTGAAGTGTTTACCTGTTGATGTGAAAGGTTAAATTAGCGTTTGTTTCATAAATGTGTTAAGATGAGTTCATTTTTCCTTATTAAAGATGGTGTAATAAAGGGTTTAAATACTTTAAAATAGTAGATGTATTTTCAATCAAGATTTATTTTTCTGTTTCCCCGATAAAAGGAGGAACAAATGGCAATAAAAACAACATGAACAAAAAAAAACAACAACAAACAAACAAGTAAAAAGTGCAGAAGTCACTGTTACCGCTGACGTTTCCGGTGGCATGGTAGGTCTCGCAGTCAACGCAGAAGCTGCCCTGCTTCACAGCCCCCAGCTGCTCCAGCTTCTTGTGCAGGATGTCAACTGTCTGCTGGACGCTCTTCCCCTCCGCCACGGGCACCTGGCACACACTACCGGACAGGTCATGTTAACCAAATAAAGAAATTAATTAGTGCTGCTAATGTGTTGCTCTGCCGAGCAAACATAATAGGGCGCCCTAATAAATAAAATAAAGTAATAATATTAAAACGTCAGGAAGATGTAACCGCAAAATAACAATACGCTTATTCCAGCTTCGTGTAAATGCAGCGAGTCGATACCAGTTAACAAAGAAAACACATCACGGCAGCTGAGAACGTCTCGACACAGAAACAGCATTATGTTATATTTTCCTTTGAATCATCTGAAATTATAGCTGAAGCCAAAAATTAATAATCTCACCAAGTAACTCCCATTGATATTTTCCTCCGGTTGCTGTCTTGGTGCTCGATGAATACTTCCGGGTCAACAATTCATTTTCCGGTAATGTTAGAATACGTGTTAATTAATACAGTATCACAGAATTAGAGACCTTGGTAAATAATAAGGGTAATTATTGATATATCGTCGACATTAGCATTTCAACGTCAACGCAGTCGCTTTAAGAAAAGATTGTTCTTGTTAAATTGAATTTGGACGAGGAGTGTGACGTCACTTCCGTGGACTGGAACACCGCACGTGTCGAGTAAATGGGTGTTTGTGTTTTGACAAACTAGACCTCGGCTTACACATGACAGCAAATATTTAAAAGTTTCACTCATAGTTTCACCGAACCGCAGCGATGCCTAAAGTGAGAAAATCCAAAGGAGGAGGAGAGAGGAGCGGGGGAACGGGGACGCTGGTCGACCAGATCTTGGAGGGGGACACAGTCCGAGCCCGAGGCCGAGTGAAGAGCAGAGACACCCGGGTAGAAAACGAAGATAAATACGTAGACGAACGTTTGTCACGGAAGATCTTACAACAGGCCCGGATCCAACAAGAGGAGCTCCAGACAGAGTATGGCCTGGCACCGGAGAAGAAGAAAACACCGGTCACTGTTCTCGGTAAGACCAGAAAATGAAAACCTTTCGTTGTAGTTTACAGTAAAGACGTTAAAATGAGAGGATTGTGAACGGAGTCTGGTGTTACATGGCTAGTTCAGGGGTTTCAGTGCTCGTCCTGGAGCACACATATCCCCAGCCAAAAATCCAGATGTCAACATGTCATACTTTCTTTATAAAGTCAGTTTTAGTATATGTTTCTAATAGTTGTACTCCACTAAAGCCTCATTCCACAGCCATTCCAGATTTTTTTTTTTAACCAGGTTTACTTTTCTTCTCTTAGAATTTCAGGGATGTGCAGAAAACAAGCGTGTCACTGACGTAATGAAGGCGTGTGAACAGCAGGAGGCATGTACGGGCCCTGGCTCTTGCGTTTTAGTACTGCATTTCTGAGTGATTTATTTAGCACAAACAACTTGACAAGCTTCTCATTATTTATGGCACCTGGAACGTCAAACACTTCCAGGCTGTGCCATAATTTTGATAGCGCAAATGTATTCAAATTCTCATTGTGACACATCAGATGGATCTCAGCCTCATGACCAGCCAGGAAAACAAACCCGTCCAGTGCTCACATGGTACCGGTGAAGGAAATTCGGTTTTCTGACAATAAAGTAGAGTATAGTGTGACTCTCTTGGTCTCTAAATGTTTTTTCAGGAGCTGCTGCTGAGGATGCAGATTCTGACGAGGAGTGGCCCGCGCTGGGAGAAGCTGGAGCTGGAGATATTGAATGTGACGCCGAAGTCGCCATCGACCCCGACGACGAGAAGGCCATTGAGATGTTCATGAACAAGAATCCTCCAGTGAGGCAAGAAACAGCACCATCCTGATTTTATCCTCTTTCGGCACACAGAAGTTTTAAATTTTAATGACTGTTTTTCCTCTTTGCGGTTGTTGTAGACGAACTTTAGCTGACATCATCATGGAGAAGATAACGGAGAAGCAGACTGAGGTGGGAACAGTGATGTCTGAGGTGTCCGGGCTTCCAATGGCACAACTGGACCCGAGGGTAACAGAAGTCTACAGAGGAGTCAATAAGGTGAGTTTCCTTAAAAGACTGGAACTCACACACACTTGCACAACAGACTGAAGAATTTCCTCAGCTTAAAGCTGTAAAATTGTCTGTTGAAAATCTATTTTTAATTATAGCACTTCTCACAATGTGTACTGGATCCTTAATAAAATGAAAAATGAATGAATGTTAAATCTGTTGTGCATCTTTGTTTTTAGCGAATAAATGTTAGGTCTTAAAGCTACAGTACAGCATATTTTCCTATCAGTGAAGTTTGGCAGCAAACCGCAATCCTTTCTCATGATAGCGTTGATTTGTTAAAGAAGAAACGTGAGGTCACTGAGGTCAAGCTCCTGCATGTACAAGTTGAGGGTCACTTCAGTATGGTTTGAAGGAAATGAGGAGCAGGCCATTATGAGGAGGAGGAAACCCTCTGAAGTACACAGAAGTGTACGATGATGTTGAACTTAATAGAGGTTCCGAGAGGACACACAAAGTCCTCAGAGTCTACAATCTAGAACACAACTGGTCCTGTAAGTTAGACCAGAAGACTGACATGAACCTAAACTGATGTGTTCAGGTCAAATTGTCTGTCTTTTCTTCATCTTTTTGCTTGTAGGTTCTGTCAAAATATCGCAGTGGTAAATTGCCAAAGGCTTTCAAAATCATACCGGCACTTTCAAACTGGGAGCAGGTTCTCTACCTGACGGAGCCTGAGACCTGGACGGCTGCCGCCATGTACCAAGCAACAAGGTGAGCCCCTTGGTGGATTTGTTGTGATTGTGACAAAGATACTGTGGGTATTTTTATTGTATAAATACATATTTAATCACGCTTTTTGTTTTAGAATCTTCTCATCTAATCTGAAGGAGCGTATGGCCCAGCGATTTTACAACTTGGTGCTGCTGCCCAGGGTACGAGATGATATCACAGAGTACAAGAGACTCAACTTTCATCTCTACAGTGCTCTGAAAAAAGCCTTGTTCAAACCAGGTGCCTGGTTCAAAGGTAAGATGAGTAGAGTTCTCTGCTAGTTCTCATGTCCACGTGTCCACGACAGTTTAGCCTAGCTTGGTTTTAGGGAGGAACGGTCCTGCTCTGTCCCCAGTGTCAGTGTCAGCCTCTGGTTCTTGTTAGATATTTGTTAGAGGCTCTTTTTTGGTGTATTAGCAACTCTTTCACATAGCTGGGTGTCACGTGATCGCTTGTTGAACACTACTTCACGTGTTTATATTTCAGTACTTGCTCTTTAGTTCCGAGCGAGGAAACAGACGACTTTGTCAGCAGCAAGAAGAAAGTTTTCCAATTGGACTGAAACAGAGGATTTATTTAGCCCAGTAACAAAGCATTCTGGGGCGCCTTATGTTTCTCGGGGGAGTTATAAACTTAAAAATGCTACTTTAAGTAAGTAAATCTTTAAATTCTGGAAACGCAGTGATTGCCCTGCAGTTTAATCAGGCCTGTAGTCAGCTTTCATAGCTGCAGATTTTGTTGTCGCCAGTAATTAATGAGGAAATGTTTTCCTTGTAATCCCGTCATCCTGGTTGCTTTGCCCAAAACACTCCATGACCCACATTAGTGGAAACCACCAGTGTGGGACCACCACCACTAGATGGCAGTGTTGCTCACCGAAACAGTTTGCTATGTACTGCTGTTCATCCTCAAATAACGGTGTTAATTCTATTAACTGTAATAAAAAAAAATAAAAAAAATGAGAATGAAACTGATGGTTATTGTTGATATGATGGATCACATAATAAACCCCCTGAAGAGAAATATATTATCTCATTGCATTTACTGTTTGTGTGCAAGTGAACAGTTGACAGAAACAAGTAGCCTCAGCATACAGAAAATGGGGACAGAAATACAGATAAAACCAATAGGGGAAGAAAAACAGCAGCAACAAAAAAATCAAAAACAGAACCAAACTCTGCATAATTTATTCCAATTACAGGTCTGAAATAGGAAGTACAGGGTGATGTAATAGCAGGATCTGTACTCATGAAGAGGAAGCGCACACACCCTGAAGTGTTGACACACTTATATAAGTAGTCGCATCACAAGAGATTGAAATGTAACTGTGACAGTTTTCTCATTAATTCATTTGAATTTTTACATTATTATTTTTCTTTTTAATTTTTTTTTTTTTTCTGGACTATTAAACACTAGACCCGCTCTCTTGTCCTCCCTTCATCGGTTATAATTTAGAAATGGGTTATGAGTTGGTGATGTGGCGGTGCACGTTCTGATCCATATTCCGTCCCATAGCTCGCACTGCAACACGAACCCGCCGTAACGAAACACGAGACACGTCGCCAATCCGCATGTGCAGGACAGATTAAAGTCTTTGGGATACATTTGAATTTCAATGCTTTTGTACGTGTTTTTGCCCTGTTTAATAACGAGCGCTTTGCAGTTTGCCACAGCCTCACGACGCACCTTGAACGTAAAGCCGACTATAATGATATTATTAAAGAAAATAGGCTCTGGTTTTGGAATCAGTATTAGTAAGTGAGTATTAGATGGGAACTGAACAAATGTGATCCCTACGTAAGAACAGCTACAAGCAAGAACCGTTCTGCTTATGTAATCATAAGAAAAGAAAGTTATAATAAAATGTTTTCACCAAATATAAATAACCATAACAAGTAACGAAATTATACCTCGGAGCGCCTCCCCCTGTAACTCTGTTTGTTCTGCAATATTTATTTTGGCCAACCATAGCGTGTAATTTAGTGCCGAAAGTTGAAATATATCCTGGTTAATGCAATAATTAGAACTGTTGACACATTTATTGTTGAATATCAGTAAACGTATACTTGACTTGTACCGTAATTACCATAAGTAGTACCTCTTTCTCTACTAACACAATTGGGTTAAAGGCCCATTCGTGAGAACCAGTGTGCTCTGTTGCTCAGGAGGAACTTTGTCACACAAAATAACAATATAAGTTACATAAATGCCAGGCTATAAAATCGAAGTGTCACTCAGACAACATAACTTGTTTGTTTTGCCTTGACAACTATTATCTCTGAACAGATGGGGCGCGACAGAGTGTTTATGGCTGGGAAAAAAGTTATAATTTTCATGTAAATGGGTGCTTTTAAATTAAAACAAAAGTGCCAAAAGCAGACAAACGTGGATCTCTCATTCTCTCATGAACCAAAATCTGTCAGAGTGATCCATGGTGTCTGCATGGCTGATATCAAGTCCCCTATAGTAATAGTGTTCGTTTCTCTGCCGTGCAGGTATACTGATCCCCCTGTGTGAATCTGGTACCTGCACTCTCAGAGAGGCCATCATCATTGGAAGTATTCTAACCAAGTGCTCGATCCCAGTGCTCCACTCCAGGTGAGGCTTTGTTTTACGGAGATGCACCAGGTCACAATGAACATGTACCAGTAGTTCAGCCAGTTGTCCCTAGAATGTGTTATGTGGTTCAGGCAAGGTGAGGTAGGCTTTCACAGTTGCATAATGTGCATGCACTTTCTTTTTTCTCTCTCAGTGCTGCAATGCTTAAGTTGGCAGAGATGGAGTACAGCGGCGCCAACAGCATCTTCCTGCGTCTCTTGCTTGACAAGAAATACGCCCTGCCTTTCCGTGTCCTAGATGCCTTGGTGGCCCACTTCCTGTCTTTCCGCAATGAAAAACGTGTGCTTCCTGTGCTGTGGCATCAGAGTTTACTCACCCTGGCTCAGCGCTATAAGGCGGACCTGGCCTCTGAACAGAAAGCCGCCCTGCTGGAGCTGCTCAAGATACAGACGCACCCACAGATCTCAGCAGAGATTCGGAGAGAACTGCAAAATTCTGAGTCACGGGATGCTGAAGTTGGGCTCCCTGCTACTGTTGAAATGGACTGAATTCATTGAGGTCAGGCAGGTCACCCTGCGTCTCTGGAAGCTGTCTCAGTTGTGTCTCAGCAAACTTCTTGTTTCCTGCTTGGACTGGTTTGCAGTTTGAAAATTCACAAGTAGTTGGTTATGTGATGTTTTGGACCTCTGAGCTTTTCCCCTGCAATTTCAAGGCGGCAATTGCTTGGAAATACAAAGTCAAACTCTTGTTTGTATTTGATCATGAGCACATTTGGAAGCAACAACTTTGATTAAAAACAACCTGAGTCCTTAAAGCTGGTTAGGCATTGCTTGGTTTTTCGCTAGTTAGCTTAGCACAAAGAATGGTAGTGGATGGGCAGGTTAGTATACCTCTGTCAAAAGTCTCCAAATACACTCCTCTTTGCCTGCATGAATATAACTACTTTTGTAAAACTTTCATTATGAATTAATACTGTGTAATTATGTTACACTATACTTTTCGGATCAGGCAGTCTGAACTATCTTGGCAGGGCATCGAGATTCTACATTGCACTTTAAAACTGATGTCTAGAAGAGTGCTTGCTTCTAATAAAGGCAAACTTTTAGAGAGAGCATGGAGGTGATTTCTCAGATATAAAAAAAAAACAAGACTTGGAACTATTTGATTACTTATTTTTTATGATGCATGCCAACTCTCCACCACTTTCATTCATTGTGCTAAACTAATAGGAAGGCAAGCCTCCTCCTGATGCTGGCAGAGGAGAGAGGAGTTGCTTGTCTGGCCCTGAAAAGTTTGCCAAGAAAGTGTATTTCTGGTGACCTTTAGAATCTCATCAATTTGATGGAATGCTCCGAGATGGTATTTCCCAAACTTTTTTCAGTGGGGAGGGGGTTATCTAAAATTAGAGAACACCATTGTGACCCAATTCGTTATTAGCTATATATCACGAGAACTCGTGTTTTAATAAGTATTTGTAGCCATTTGTACTATTGTACGGTGTGTTCTGACCCACTGTATGGGAAGAAGACGCTCTAAAACAGGCTAGCAAAGTTGGGGATACTTTGCTAATTGTGGCTAAACAGCTACCGGTGGCTTGCTAAAGCTATCAATGACGTGCCGACGCTTAGCTAACGAGCCGCATGGATCTTAATGAGGGTTTTGGTTCAGTCAGCGACAGAAATGACGGTGAAACCGGGAGTGACGTGGTCCCACGGGCGGGCCGCGACCCCGCTCTCATCGGAGACCAGCGAGCACTACACAACCTGACGGCCCTGGAAAACACCAGCAACTTGTCGACCAACTTTAGTCGGATCCAGACAGACCTCCAGCCCTACATGAGGAACGTACTGGCGGTCTGGATGTTTCAGGTATAGAAATAAATACCTCAGGATGCTCAAAAGTGACATTTTTAGGGAAGTATTGAGGTTAATAACATCACTTGGACGCTGTCCAATAGGTGTGCGAGGAGCAGAAATGTGAGGAGGAGGTCTTCCCTCTGGCGGTGCATTACTTGGACTGCTACCTGAGCCGTTACCCCGTTGCTAAATCCAACCTGCAGCTTCTAGGCGCTGTTTCCATGTTTTTAGCTTCCAAGATGAGAGAAACTGTCCCCCTGACTGCTAGCAAGCTGCGCATCTACACCAACAACTCCGTTTCACTGGCAGACATCCTGGTAAATAAACTCACTGTATATATTCAAAAAAAAGTGTGTTCAAGAGTGTCTTACATAATCTAGTGATGGGTGTGTGCTCAAAGTCTGGTACAGTGTCACACATAAATAATCCAAGTATAATTTACCCTTTTAGGAACCTACTCAGGTAAGTGTGTGGTCTACCTGGTCCATATATTGTGTTTGTGTGAGCCAGTGCCGTCACAATGATTTCTCTTCTTAAAAGGTCAAATAACCTTGCAGAAATAATGTCCCAGTGCTATATCAACTCATAAACTTTATATTTAAACATCAGGAAACTTATTTAACACCATGTGACTTCAGTCAGGCTCACCTCTCTCCAGGACCTGACCCCCCTCCATCACACGTCATGATTATTCCTAAGTGGTCATGGCTTTATTTTAAGGGTTATTAAAAGTATAAATAGATGAATAAATGAACATTCTTAGAAACAGTGTCCATGAAATGTTGCCCTGTTGGGAGGATGCTGACAGTTCTAGAGGAATGTGCGTGTGTGTTGTGCGCGTGTGTGTGTGTGTGTGTGTGTGTGTGTGTGTGTGTGTGTGTGTGTTGCAGCAGTGGGAGGTGGTGGTGGTCTCTAGGTTGGACTGGTGTCTGGCCTCTGTGGTGCCCTCTGACTTCCTGGAGCCAATGTTTCACGCTCTCCCCTTTGTTCTGCCTCACCACCTTCAAAACCTACGCCGGCATGTTCACTCTTACATTGCACTGGCGGCTATAGGTAAGTTACATCCAGCAAATGACGTGGAGTTGAAGAAATATAAGGGTATCTATTACTGTGGTCAGTTATAAGGCCGTTTTATCTGTTTTACTCTAAATAGGGCACGCATTCTTATGTGGTGAGACATATAGTGAGCGTTACATACAACTGGTTGGATAAAAGTGACTTTTAATATGGTGGACAATGGGTACAAAGCAGCTATAACTTTGATTACAATGTGTCAGCAGTTCATTTTGGAGACAGAGAGCTGAGTTTGTGTAATCCTGTATTGTCTGCTGTGAAAGACCTGTTGTCCCTCTATTCAGCTGGCTGTTCTCACGAATCTCTGTGATGTTGCCCCGGGCGACAGGACACAGGGATACAGTCAGGCCCTTTTTAGAAAGACTATGCAATTGGAACCCATAATATTAGGCTCATTCCTGCCTCCTGAAATTGTGACCCATTCAAAAAAAAAAGGTGTCGGTGGAAGAATTGAATAGCTGACTTTTTTTGTCTCCTTTGCTCTCCTGCCTGAAGCAATTAGGATAAAGTATCAGATTTTTATGTTGAAAAGACTGCTTTGAAGCAGGCTAGGTGTGACCACAGTCTAATAACTACCAACTTTTACTCAGGGCTGCGTAATCTGAATAGAAAAAGGTCACACGACCTTTCTACGTTGAGTAGTCTATCATTTCTTCTTAGACTTCAAGTTTTCGGTGTTCTTGCCCTCCACTCTTGCTTGCGCCTGTGTGAGCATCGCCACGCAGCAGCTGAAGTTAGCGGACACTGCTGACTCCTGGGATTCAGTCGTGAAGTTTCTGGCTAACCTTCTGGTCATTGATCTGGTAGGTGTTATGTTTAACTGCCATTTCCAGACACGGCTTGTCAGCTTGTTATCATTTTAGCGAGCACCCTGCTCAAACAGACTGAGGAAAAAGTACAAATTGAGCAACCATGCACATGTAATACTGAGCAAAATCCACAGTTGACTGTGTCCACGAACTGCTACTGAACTTGTGTTTCTTTCTCTTTATGCAAACCCGACCAGAACGCCGTCCTCCTCTGCTATGAGCAGCTACAGAGGGAGTTGGAGCTCAGCCTGCCCACTTGTTTCCAAGCCAGTGTTTGCAGATCTGGAGGCTACAGCACAGAGGTCGGCGACACCCCCGCTGACATCCAGGATGTTTTACTGACACCGGTGAAACCTCAGGAAATCAAGCTGGAAAACTCCACCCTCCCATGAAAGGCTACGATGAACCATGAGGGCCGATATGATGCAGCTTGGAAAAATGTGATCGTTACCACCGCCAAGGAAGTTATATGACCGGTGTAATGTGTTCGACTGTCAGCAGGATTACACAAAAACTATGAGAACGATTTTCACCAGATTTGGTGGCGGGATGTAGTATAACACGGGCTTTGGCCGAGGTCTTTAGTGTCCATGCACCTGTCTGTCAGCAAGATAAAACTGAATTGCTCATGACGTGTTATTGACGGTTATCACATATAAAATATCACAAGCTGGCCTTAATGATGACGCTTAATGTTGGTCAGTGCAATCAAAGGTGTGGAAAATGATATTGAAGTTAAATCAAATTCAACTTACCTCTGTTTATCTCAGATTAACTCAAAAACCAGTAGAGGAATTCTGATGAAACTTTGTAGGATGATAGAATATAACTTCTGGAACATTTCATTCATTTTTGGAATCCAGATTAAATGAAGTCATATTGCCTTGGCAGATGTTTGGAAGTGATTTACTTCAATTTGAAGTCGCTAAAGCAGCATTGAAAGATGATTCCAACCGTTGCTTCTGTGTACTGCTATTCTACGCTGAACCTGTTTTGTTGTACTGAGTTGTTGAACTGCACTTAATCCTTATACTTAAACGTAGTACCTCCGTGTTTCCAGTATGTTCTGCATGTATTTTAAATGGCTTTTATACTGTTTCAACATAGATTTTCACCGTTACGCTGTTAAAATGACCTAAAGGATTTGTATGGAGGTCAATAACAACACAAGCCAGCGCCTACGTACTTTATTTCATTTTTATTGATTTCCTCATCCCGAGCCACTGCAGTGTGGCAGATCACACAGTCATATAATCGGTAAGCCAGTAACTTTGGCACACATGGTTTAAGCTGCATTCAGAGAACAAAAATATTACACGAGCCTGTATAGCTGCAACATCTGGGAGAAAACAAACTGTGTTGAAATGCCAAAATGAACTTTAAAAGATCTTTAAAAATACCATCTGCTTAACAAAATCCCTTAGATTCCAGTTTTTACACACATCCACTGGCTTTACATTGCTGATAAGCCCAAAAGTGACACAAAAAAAAAAATCCAGTTTCTGCACAACATAAGGATTTCTGTAGTTACTTCTCTGCTGCCCTGAACTTGGTTTCATGCCATTATAAAACGATAACGTTTATCAGTTCGCAGGTTTCGATAAATTACTGTTGGCATGTTAATCCAATGAAGTAATTCCCGCATGTAGCGTGATGTCTCATACAGACACACTAACAACAAACAGCATGCCTTTCTTGGATTTCAACAAGAAAGATTAGCCAACTAATAAAACAAGAGTTTAAATATCTTGTCAGATGTCCTGGATAACAATGCTGAGCAGTCTTCATGGTTATGTGACCAAATTCAGTGAATACTTTTCATTTGTAGTATTTATTCGTAAACAAAACATGCACATTTGGTTATTTTCCAGTTTTGAGTATTCAGGATTTATATTTTTACTTTATTTTCTTGCCTGGCTAACTTTCTGATCCAAATGTAACGAAAATAAGTAGCCAAAATGTCAAGAGTTGAGAAAAATAAAACACCTGAGCTCTATGACCTCCATATTTCATGATTTAATAACAGTATGCGACATTTGCAGAATAGTCAGCTGAAGCTTAGCCTCAAGCGTGCGTCACTATTTTTCCGAATGCGTCCTTCAAAAACATCTCAAGCGACATAATGCGCCCAACCTTTCGAGTGAAACTGCCACCAGTCGATAGAGCCGGCAGCCACATGTGAACTCTTCCCTGTGTTGACTCAAGCGCAAAAGCAAGTTCAACAAGTTACTCTTGTGTGTCGTGTTATTATTCAAGTCATTATCCAAACTGAGAGCAAGAAAGTTCAATGGAAAAACAGAGATTGCAGCAGAAGTCCCGATCACAAACAATTATACTCATGTCACATATAAAATTCAAATAACAGGAAAATTCACTTTGGTATCACATGAAAAATAATTTCCTCCACATTATAAAATGAAATAGAAAAGAGAGAAAGTAGTCTAAAACTGAAGCTGTATGATCCTCTTGTTGCTCTAGCTAGAATCCCAAAGTGCTGTTAAATCCTAAAAACTACCCAAAGCATCCTGTTGGAGAGAAATGATGCAGTATTACAAAGCACATTGCAGTTAATTTACCGTTACTGAAGCAGTGTGTTCTACAAAGAGTTCATTTAGACCTTTGTAGAGCAGTGCTTTGGTTTCTTTCGATAGGGAGCTCTGATGTTGAAAACTAGAGCTCCTGAGAATCTTTGAAATGCACTTTTAATAATAATTTTTGTTAATACCAAGTCATCCCATGATTTCATTCACTAACTGAAGTTATGTTTTTTCAATCTCTTCCCTTTTTGGTACTGTGAAATTCCTGTTATCACCACATTGGGCTGGTAGTCACAATGAACTTTGGCTGTCCACACTTGTTTGCCCTGAACGGATCGCAGGTCTTCAGCTGGCAGCTGAGCCTCGTAGAATCATGGCCTGCTTGTATGCCTCAGTTACATTATCACAGTCTGTAATTGAGAAGGAACTGTCAGCAACTCCAGACTTGTAGCAGTTCCAGGGTCTCTGCAGTCCATCCCCAAGAAACCCGTCTTCTTGGATGTCCAGCAAGTTGTCAGCAGACACGCATCCTCTCATAGTAGCCTTGACTGGTTTATCCATTTGAGCTGGAGGTCCAGCACGGTCTGGAAGGTCCAGCTGGTCAAAGGACTCTGAAGACAGAATGCTGTCCTCACTGATGGCGCCACTTGGTCTCAATCTAGTGCCCCCGCGGGGTAAAGAAACAGCCAGCTGGTCCAGGGAGCCAAACTCCTGCAGCCCACCTGAGGAGAACTTCCCATTGCGTTTCAGGATGCCTTTCCTGTGGGTTGGTGCAGAGGGGCACTCTTTAGTTTGCGGTACCCAGCCAGAGTCACTGTTCTCAGGGGAGGAGGAGTAGTACCCTGACTCTTGTTCCGTGGGCTTCTTTAGGATACCTTTGCGAGGCTGTACTGCAGCTGAAGGGGCACTGGTCAAAATGTTCTGAGGTTCCACTGAACTGACAGCAGAGGCCTCATTCGTTACTTTCTGTTTCACACTATTCCGTCTCTTCAGAATACCTTTGGAGGGCCGAGTGTCTGTGCTTCCTTCATGAGTGGTCTGGGAGAAATTGTTCTCTTTTCGTGACCTGCGCAGAGACCGCTGGCGCACTACGTCTGCTCCACCACCCTGTGAACGCAGCAGGCAACGCATCTTGGAGCCATTCTCCAGTAAAGGCCTCGATGTACGCCGAAGCCAGCTTGCAACGCTGGCCAGCCCTGCTGGGGGCTGTGTTGATGGCGAGGCCGATGAAGAGGTTTGCTCTGCCTGACTGGTCTTGGTCTCAACCAGCAATGACTGCTGGTAGCCCCAGTTAAGCCACCAGTGTCCTGCAATCTCCTCTATTGTAGCTCTGCGCTCAGGATTCACCATCAGCATCCAACGAATGAGCCCGCATGCGTCTGACAGAACACGCACACGGAAAAATCAACATTTGAATTCAGCTTGAAAAATAACATTTACAGAACATAAATCGCAGAAACACTCACCTGAAGGGTTGTTTGGTTTCCGGTAATTTCCGGTGCTGATCTGTTGGACCAGAGCTTTGTGGTTGTGCCCATCAAAGGGCATGGTCCCATGAACCATCGTGTAGAGCAGCACCCCGAGGGACCAAGTGTCCACCTCTGGCCCATGGTATGGCCGGCCATTTACAATCTCAGGGGAAGCATAAAGGGGGCTGCCGCAGAACGTCTGAAGGTACTCATCACCGTGGTAGAGGTTGGACAGGCCGAAGTCTGCAATCTGCAAGAGCAGGACGTCAAGCAGAACCGTGTCAGATTACTTACTAGTCCTCTACTCTGGAGATTTCAGATTTTACAGGCAATCACTGTTTTCTAGATAAGATCACACACACACACACACACACACACACACACACACACACACACACATATATACACACATATACATATATATATACACACATATACATATATATATACACACACATATATATATACGTATTTATACACACACATATATATATACGTGTATATATACATATACATGTATATATATATATGTGTGTGTATGTGTATATATACATAGACATGTATATGTATATATATATACACACACACACACACACATATATACATATATATATACACACACACACACACACACACACACACACACACACACACACACACATATACACAACTGTATATTACAACTGTTTACACTATTAAGCCTGTATGGATGTGATGTCATCATTTATAACCTCACATAGGTTGTGAAACATTAACTATTACATACACACAACTAAGCCATAAAACTCATCTACTTTGACAACTTGATACGAATCCACGTTTTATTGGTGTTGTTTTACCATGAAAACTAATTGCTGGCTCCATCTGCTTCATGTCACAATTTGGAAGTTGCTAATGGAAGCACAACTCCCTGTGTAGGGGACTGTTTCAGCAAAAAAATCATTACCGCAACGGAACTACTGTAATATTCAGAGCTAACAGAAGAGTAGCTTGGTCCCTTTTAAGAGAAAATAAATGATGTACTCATACCCGAGGCTCTTCCACTATGAGTACACACTCACCAGACAGACAATTCTGCACTTAAGAGTCCTCTTTTGAACAATATTCTCTCAAAGATTTGTCACCGCAAAAATACAGTATTGTATACATTTTAGCATCAAGAACTTATTAGTGTCTGCCACGTGGATTTCTGAGCATGTATGGGAATAAGAATGCCACAAAAACTGCAGGGGGGGCACACTATTATGCGTACCTTCACATTGCCATTTCCATCTAGTAAAATATTCTCCAGTTTCAGGTCCCGGTGCACGATTCCATTCTTAGAGGGGAAAAAAAAAACAAAAGACACATCAGTTACTTTTTCTACAGATTCTACACAGGCCATCAAACATTATTTTACAGGAAGTTGTCTTTATTATATAAAGGATTAGTTTTTACTGGGTCAGGACACATTCTGTTCTAGGGGAAGATTTTTTTCTGGTGCGTCAGCTATGCTTCATTGTCCTCAGCTCTGCAGGGGGGCATGCCTTTGACCACAGTTTGGGTCGCCTTCAAAAATGCAGGTCAGCTGCTTCTTAAGGTATGGGCACTTGTTGGAGCAACACACATTCCTTGTGGTGATGTGTGCATCTGATTTGTTTTAAGAGCGTGTCCTGTAGAAACTGCAATATTTAAGAATTCCTCCCCGCTGCAATCAAAGTCTAAAGTGACTTTTCTTGCTTGTTTGAGATATCTTAATTCAGAATCAGGACTGGATGGAGGCAACTGCAATCAAAATGACACTAAATATGACAGTTCACCCATTTAAATCAGCTACAATTACACAACTCTGAATAACAGGAGCAACTGGTGTGTGTGTGTTTGCGGAGCCCTTCTGTTCCATCACACCCTCATTAGAGTGTGAGATCATCCGTGAGTGATGGGACGGCTGGCCTTCAGCCCTGACGCCGGCTCTCTACAGACTAAATGTTCGTTCCCCTCTGCATTGTTCTCACAGCATCCCTGTTCAAATCAGCAGGCTGCCAGTGAATAACACCCATTATGTAACTGTGGGGGTGCCAGTGGAAAAAACTGAGCAACTGGTCCGAACGGCGTCATTAGTTTTGACGTAGCAGCCACGGGTGAGGATGTGACAGGGCTAATCTACTAGCCACGACTTTATTTTCACCAAGAATTCCCTCGATATTTCACTTACTTTCTTTACTCGTAGGTTCGGTAAGAAAAGGGCGAGTGTGAAACAGCGAGCCTCACCTGATGGCAATAGTGCACAGCTGATACGATCTGTCTGAAGAAGTGTCTTGACTCGCGCTCAGAGATGCTCCTCCTGTCACAGATGTAGTCATACAGGTCCCCCCGGCTGGCGTACTCCATCACTATCACAATCTTGTCCTTGTTTTCAAACACTGAAACGTCAAATGAATAGATTTAGTCAAGATTTTAAATCCAAATTCTAAAGATTATCTGACATTTCAACAGGATGTGTGTTGAGAATTTTAAAGAGCATCTCTACGGTGACATGTTTGGATTCAGGGAGTGTCAGAGGTTAAAGGCGATTCTTCCTGATTAGGCTGCTGACAATCAGAGAAGAAGAATGCAGAGTGATGACACCTCGTGTCGTGAGGGACGCCGGAAGCCCCTGCACATTATCCCACAATGCTGATGGGGTACTGCATGGCAGCAGCTTATGTAACCCTGCATCAGCCTTCTTCAGCACAAAGACTTGCGTGACCCAACAGTTCAAACAGAGATGGATGGAAAGATGCGAGTTTCCAGGTACCACGTGTCACTCCGCGTGCGAGTCACCGTCCAACTATACTGTCACCAGACAACCAAACAAAGGTATGGATCATTCCATTACCTTCATATATGGTGATGATGTGAGGGTGACAGAGCGAGGACATGATCTCAATCTCCCTGCGAATGTGAACCAGGTCTTGCTCATCCTTGATCTTCTCTTTTCTGATGGACTTTATGGCGACCTTTAAAAAGACAAAGAAAAGAAAAAAAAGATTTGATTTGGTGAAAAAGAGTGTTTGAAATATTATTGTTATTATTTGGAAAGGAAAACATATTTCCAGTGAATCATCAACAAGACAACAGCTCAACCAGTGACTCAGACATGTTATTAACAGATGAACACTGCGTGGTGGCTGTTGCCGGTATTGCAGCGTATGAAATGATATCCGATTTGACTTTTTTTCTGCAGTGGTTTTCAAAAAATACATGACAAAGTTCTGAATGGAAGCAGGACAATTTGCGCTTTAGTAACTCAGAATCGCATTACGGCCTATTTCAATTTTCAAATTGTAAGGAAGATGCAAGTTTTGTTAATGGATTATTGTGAGTCAGCACCACATTGAACTAAGATTGTGGCGCTTTGTTTGATACAAATACATAAAAATATAATTAAAACGCGCCATAATTATTGTAATGCATTTTTTCAATGAAAATTAGTTATGTAAAAATAAGCATATCCTCTAAAATAGTAAGTAATAGATCAGTCAGGCATATTAGCTTGATGTGTAACAGAAAAAGACAAAAATAAAAACAATGCTAAGTAGATTATTTAGGGTTTTGTGTGATTAGAAACATCATCCAAATAAAGAGATCAATGGACAGTGAGGCAGATTTTCAGCGATGTTTCCAACAAAGATGAAGGAGTGGAGGTTCAAGGATTGTCTGCTGCAAAGACAAAGAATGAGCTGCTGGCATGTCTGAGAATCTGTATTCACAGATGTATTCATTAAAGGCTTTAGCCCAGCCAGCATACATGTCGAAATATGCGTTTATTTGAAGCTCAGATGCTTGGGATTCCTCTGCGTGTCATCCATTTACCCCAAGGTTGAGGAGCGTCACGAGGCACCAGATGGCGACGGGGTGTCCTCGATGCTTCTCACCTTTTAACCTCCGAGGCTCCAGACACAGACACGAGTGAAACAGCGACTTGTCATATCAACTTTCAACACACAAACATCTCCTGTTATGAATCACTGTCTGATCTGGAGGCTTCCAGGTCAGCGCGGCACTCGCGTCACACGCAGTCCTTTTTCCAGATTTCTGGGAACTTGGGTTTTCCTCCGTTTGTTTGCATAGCTTTCAGACAGGCTGCTGAACTCACACTCATGATGAGTTCACACCCCAGTGAGGTTATCTGTGTGTGTGAGGCCTTTGTTGCCTTCAGTGTGTTCTACGCAATCGGCATCGAGGGTCTGAATTCTTGCACAAGCACACTCAAATAATAATTTTGCTCAACGGAAGCCCGACAGTCACTCTTCACGGCAGCCATTTGGACAAGGGGGTAAACACAGGTGTATTTAAGCAGATTATTTCCTTTGAGCTGGGCTGAGGTGCTGGTGTTATGCAGCTGGCTGACGGGGAGTCTATAGACACACTAAGTAGAACTGGACTGTAATTACTTTATTACCTCCACCTGCATTTACCCTGCAAAATGTTATCAGAATGACTACACTGACAAGGGCCCGTCGCTGCATCCATGCCGGAACCCCCAACCTGAATGAGTTATGCTATCAAACTGAGCTTAGACAAAGACAACAGCAGCTGCAACGCACGCAAAAACTGAAGCCATTGAAGCCAAGCTGTCACTCCCTGGGTCAAATTACACGTCTTTGTCCATCATTGTGCAGCCATTACTAAATGTAGGAAAATAAAAAATAAGCCGATGAGTGTCTGGCCTGTGCCATTTCAGCCATATCTGAGCGAGTCAGTGGGATGACAGCTGAATCTGCAGATCAGGAAGATGCCTGCAGGGGTGAATCTCAGACGCCAGCTCACTTCCTCTAACAGAAGCATGCAGAAGTGGCATGTTGTGTCAGACAGTGTTCGCACGCAGCGTTGGGTGCGTGGACAAGGCCGGACATGTGTCTCTACCTGTTTGCTGCAGCAGGTGCTGCAGGGAGGGGAGGGGAGCTCTCGTGCGGCGCTTCCTTCATTCCGAAGCACTCTCACTCACAACAAACTCGGTCACGACTGATAAACACGTCTACTGAGTCGATCAATTTTTGCCTGTTGTTTTTTTTGTTTGTTTGTTTTTTGTAAGTTGTGACTGTACCGAAACTCACGTGGAAAAAATAAGAACTGTTTCCTGATCAGATAACTCAGCTAAAAATACTAATGATCAACTTAGTAATATGCACGCGAACATAAACTCAGTTTCATGAAGTCTAACTAGGGTCTGTGTATCATTAAAACCTCAGTCAACACCGGCTCCTGAACAAGGGTTCATACTCATTCTTCACTCACACTTTTCTGGGACTTTTGCAATTTGAGGAAAATTTTCATAGTCGTACATCCTCCGACGCGTCTGTTTACATATGAATTCTACAATTACCAGCGTATATTTGACTGAATCACCTACACGCTCGTATTCAGGTGTTTATGAAGCCAATTTTTTCAGGATTTCCAAAAACTTTCTGGCTTTACTTTAAAAAAAAAAAAATTCCAGGCCTGGAAATGTTCTGATGTGAGCCCTGCTGAACAATACTTTTATTTAAAATCATAATATCATTACAAGTTTTAACCTCCTTGGCAGCATCACACATTCAAAACGGTCTAATAACATGAAAAATCAACTTGTCCTCTCCACAGTTTTAAGTTTTCAGCAGGTTCGTTTTTTTTTCTTCCTAATGACAGAAGAGCAGCAACGTGAAAACAAAAACCCATAAAGTCCCAATTTAGTGATTTGGTCCTGAGATCTAGAAATTTGATATTGAATGAAAAGGCTCCTCAAAATACTTTTATTACAGACAAAAGTATCAAACACATGGGGGGGGGGGGTTGAATTTTTGCTCTGGAAGGAATGTAGCTAATATTTTGCCTGATAGTGAAATATTAAAGCAGGTCCATGTACACATAGAATATTTGATAGAATAAGAGAACGAGTCAGACCTCTCTCTCTCTCTCCAGTCTATTATTGTAACACCGCTCATTTCCCTCTTAGGTCATCTGGGATGTGGAATTCACCTGAAAGGCCAACAGCAGTTTCCTCTCTCGCTCTTCACCAGGAACTCAAAGAAACGTACCTAACTTCCCTCTCGTGGGCCAAATTCCCTCTGAATTTCTAAAGAAACGCCTTTCCTCCATGGTTTCATGCCCCTCTGGAGGTTTAGGTGTAAAAACCCGTTCCTGTGCAGTGGCGCTTTCGCGAGATTCATTCAATCATGTAGTGGAAACCCTGCTTGGGCTCGAGATTACACACAGCCATACTGCGATCATGACCAGGAATTTGGGAGATTTTTAAAAACTGCTTACTCAGAGATTTTAAAATACACAAATTCTGTTTAGAGAAAATGAGAGCACCCCTCCACCAAAATCACCCAAAACAAACCCACTGGGTTAGAAGGCAAACGCTGGAGCGGCAAACAGACTTCAGTCTCATGACTATTATACACTTGTGCCTACTACTTACAAGTTTCATACTTTAGAAAAACAATATTACGCGTCACTTGTACAAATACTGTCTCTGACTTAACACAATAAAGGGCCACCGGTAATCCTGTGTGGAATAATGAAAGGAAGATGCATAAATCTCACCAGTCTACCGGATCGCTCCTTGGCTTTCTTCACTTTGCCGTACGTTCCTTTGCCCAGGGTCTCCAGGAACTCGTACCTGTGCTTCAGGTTGTGTTTATGGTGGTGACGCTTCACTGCTTGTTTCTTCACCTGAGCAGGAGCTTTAGCCGCGGAGGGGCAGTTAGACGAGAGTCGGGCATCGCCGGAGTCATCCATGCTGGTAAAAGTGTGACTTCTCTACTCTGACGTGAGGGCAGGTGGTCCGGTGTTCATCCCTCGCTGACCGCAACCTGCCGTCAAGTTACTCGGGTGAACGCGAGCTGCACCGTTGAGAACAGAAACCGAAAACACCGACGGGGTGTCTTTTCCGCGTTGTCCTGATACCTACTGACAACAGCAGGTACACAGCAGCCTGGGGAGGCTCGGAGGTCGGCAGACACACGTCAGACAACCGAGGGGCGGTTCAGGTGCTCAGAGGAGCGCCTGATAACTCAGCCGGGCGGTGCCGTTATGATGAAGTTATCAGTTGGTTTGTTACTAATGTTTGGTTTTCTCTGTGTTTGTTTTATTCTATATTATCTCAGTGTCTTTTATTATTTTTTAAACATCATAATCAGGTAAAATATAATATATAATACCCAAAAGGGATAGTACTTTGTGCCGTGGCCGCTTTTCTCGTGAATTATATGAAGTGGGCGGAGCTACAGTGGTACCTTTTTTACGTTTGCGGATCTGTTCTGAAGTTTTGTGCTCAGAGATGAGACATCGGATCGGGGATATCGGAATCGGATATTGATAATGATGTGATTTACAGATCTAAAAATAAGAGAGATAGCTCTTTCGAGCAGAAGCGCTGTGTTGTTGGCTGTAGCCTCCTGATCTAAACTTAAACATAACGCCAACAATAACACCCGACATAATCCAGAAAAAAGGAACCACGTCACACTAGGCAGGTGTGCAGCTCTGCTTGAGTTTGACATTGGGTTTTTTTATATTCAGAGACATCATTACTGGACTAGATAGTGGAGCGGCGGCTGGATCTGATGGATCCTAGATGGTACAGACAACTGTGACAGCCCCCCCCCCCCCACACACACACACACACACACCTGCCACTCAAAGAGGCCACGCCCTTAATTAGCTTTAACGTACACCTCAGTATCATTTGAGTTATCCACCTGTTTGTATTATTTGTTTTTCTTATCATTATCATTGCGATCTAGTCTGTCATTGTAGCTACTCTTTTCAAGCAGTTTCAATGTAATATAAAGTTACAGAAAATGAAAAAGAAAAGGTTGTATAAAAACGTTCACAGTGTAGTTGTCATTAAAGTACAGTCGCTTTAATTTCACTCGGAAGGAGAAACAGGAAACAATTGTCCAACATGACAACTAAACTTCAGTTGTAGATCGTTAATTGAGTGTCTCTTGGCACCGTCGGTGTGCTCAGAGATTTAAATCGAGCGCACCAGATCCTACAAGTGTCTTGTAATATTGAATGTGTTTGTTTTTTTTTCAAATAGGTCTTAAGCATAATTATCACCATTGAAATAAAGCAGCACTTCATGTCTTGTGTTTTACATTAATGAAGTCAAAATATGAAATTTAGTAGGGGAAAGCAGGAAATTGAAAACTCATTCGAACATGTTGACATACGTCTGCCACTAGAGGGGGCTAAACACCAGAATGAAGTCCTGTAAGATGTACACTTTTACATTGACTGAAAAAGAAAGAAAGTAACAAAATAGTTAGAAAACTGAAAAGATTAAATATTTAAATATGAACTTCCATCACATAAATGGAACATTATACCTACAATATCCGAGTTGACTTCATGGAGAACAAACAATTGATGAAGGTTTTCTAATGCTGACTTAGACACGCAGATAAACAAAGTTTGTAATTTTGAGTGGTAAACTAAAATAAAAATAAATAAAAAACAATTTAATAACAACAAATTAGTCACAAAACTGCTGAATTGAAATGTATTTAATAGCTCTCCACTGTGCACTGATTTTAAATACCATTCAGCCCACGTGACCTAAATTGTGAAGTTAGACTAACAAGAAAATAGAATTTTAGTAGTGTCGTTGTAATGACTTCCCACTAGAGGTCAGCATGCAGTCACTATTTTTGGTCAATGTAGAGTGGGACCCTCAAGTGCGACCTCCTCGTTTTTACTGAAAGCAATTTACATGTAATCCTAAATATTAATATTTTATATATATATATATATATATATATATATATATATATATATATTCTTATTAAAATATAAATCGGAGATAGCAGGATGAGCTTACGTTCTTTATTACAGGAACATTTACATTTAAGACACAAAGCAAATCACAAACATTCCTTCTCACCTCCTAATTCAGGAATCAGTCGCTGCTGTGGTGGAGTAACGGGGTAGCAGCATAGCTGACAAACAGACACGCTGGTGACGGATGCTGCGTCAGACAAACAAAGCAAGAGCTCAAATTAAGAAGAGGAGAAAAGCTTGCAGTTATGACAGAACACAACATCTATTATAATGAATGACCACTGATAAAAGCAGTGCTTCTACATGTCAAATATTTGACATTTACGAAGTTAAAAGTATCTATGTTTTAGTAGTGGAAGGTAGGGCGCTCATAACTCATTGAACATGTTGTTTCATATGTCTGCCACTTGAGGGAGCTAATCAGTGGGTGACACCAGGACACTGTTAGTTTGTTGAACCTAAAAACCTGTAACTGTATTTGATGTATAAGCTGGGCATCTAACATCTTTGGTGTGATTTTTTTTTAATCCTATACAACAATTTAGCAAAAGCATTATAACAACTGGATGGTTTAATTTTAATAATAAAATCAAATTTTATGATACAACAGCCCTCCAATAAAACTCCCTTTTTGAGGATTATTATGTTTTTATTAACCTAAAAAAAAAAAAAAATCCCATATACGGCTACCTGTGTACAGCTTGTGTGAGTTTCAGGTGCTAATAGGGAGCAGGAACTTTTAAATGACACTGAATGAATTAACTGAGACGTTGTTCACTCATAATAAAGTCTCAGTGAAAGGTTGCTGCATTATACTCAATACAAAACCTGTCTGTGCCTTTAAAGCCTTAGCTGGTCTGTGTTTACTGTAGTTTACTAGCGGACAATCCCAGTTAACTGTAACAGTAAATGGTGAAGCTTTAGTCTACAAGGCCAATTTTCAGCTGTAACTTCTACTACCACTAATAATTTTCATTATTATTGTAATTATTATTATTATTATTATTAAAAATGCAAAACGTCATTTTACAAGTCAAATAAATATTAATCTAAAACTATATTATGTCACAATGCATGGAACCATTGGAATACAGTCTGCAATGGACCTCGATTTTTGCTCCAGGACCTGCTCGCCAAAGCCGTGGTCCTACGTTTCCCAGAGTGCAGCGCGCATCCAAACCCCGCCCCTTTCGCTCCCTGATATGAGTCTGATGGACTTTCCCTTTTGCAGTGATTTGATGGCTTAGGTTTAGCCACTCGCTGTGGTCCGGACACACCTCGCCCTGCACCAACGCGGACTATCCTCTTCGGTTTCGTCATCACCGGGGAGAAAACAAACGTCTTAGTACCGTTGTGTTTTCGTTTCCCTTCGGGGTGGAAGATGTCCACTGGCTTGCCCCTGCCGGAGCCAGTTTAGGAAGATCTTTCCCTCGGAGCGTCAACAGGAAAACACCAACATTGTTGTGTTGGACAGGCTGCTGTTGTCGGGATTTATCTGTCAGAGTCGGGCCCCATCTTCACTTCCACCGAGCTGAATGGCGGTGCAGTTATTCTGAAGGCTTGAACCTTTGTGCCAGGCCAAGACGAGCCCGGACAAGAGATGCCAACCGGCTAACGTCGCCGCGAACGCTATCCGGACCGGAGTTTGGTCTCTAAACGCAGAATAGTCAACACATTTCTTGTCTTCGAAGTTTGTCGCTTACGCTTTATTTGTTTCAGTCAGCCGGTCGGTGTTAACTATTAGCAAGAGCTGACAATTGAGGATGCAGGGATAGGTTGCTAGCTAACTCCTCAAACCTCGCAGCCTCGAGCCAACAGCAAGGGAGTCGTGCGACTTGTTGACCATGGAGGGAAACGTACAGCAGAAAACGACTCAGTTAGCACGGGAACTGACGCGAATATTCAGCAGCTACAACAAACACTCCATACAGCTGAAGAAGAACCTGAAGGAGACTAATCTATTCTTCCGGGAAATACGGCAAAATTACAGCAATGCCTGTGCGTCAGCCATGAGCTCGGATTCCGCCTCCCTGGAGGCAGGTAGGTGTTTATCCCTCCAACATCCGTGCAGCCAGAGTTTGTGACGCTTCCTGACTGCCAGGTGATTTCTCCATCAACACTGGGGAAAAACGCATTAATGAGGGTGAGGGGAAACTAAAGAGATTACCCCCCCCCCCCTTTAAAAGCATTAGTGCACCAAATAAGCTGAGATTTCTGCACTCACTAGCTGGCTGAGAGAGAGAAACAGTGACGATCAGACACTCATTCTTCGCCTCGTTATGAATCGCGCATTGTGTGTGTGTCAGTGCTTGGCTGGGTTTGCCGAAGGTTAGGTTTGGCTGAGCTTCAGAAGCCTTGTTAGAGAGTAGATTGCGTAATAATAATGCTGATTTCATACATTTATTATGGCCATGTTCTCTATATTTAGATTTTGAGGTGAAGTGTCTTTGTTAATTCATTGTAATATAAAGTCCTTTTTTTCCTTTTTAACAGCTCAATGTGTCCAAACATTCCAGAAATATTGAGGGATTTTGACCCCGGAGTCAGTTACTAACCTGAAGTATGAAGATGATTAAACCTTCGGAGTGGGGCTGGGCTATAAATACATACTGAACACATGTAAACATTTTGAATTTCGAATCCCAAAATATTTGGGAAATACATTCTGTGTCAACTTCCTTGTTTCTTTTTCAGAAACTTTTTTTGAAAAGAAAAAAAAGTTGAGCAAAACTGGGCTGATATAAGTAGTGACCGTTGATATTTTGTCTATAATATAGAAAAACCAATAACAATATCAATGACATACCAATATTATTGTGCATCCACAGTGGATATAATGGGTGTAGCGGACTCTACAACAGTCTTGATGAGTAATTATGTTACTGTTATACATCCTTTAAAACCAGAAAAGTCAGCAGATGCTTTATCACGATATGACAATGTCCAAAATCTTAGCCTAAAGCTAATCTAGTGGCACTATCAATGCTGCACCCGTGTATCGCCCAGCTCTTCTCAGTCGTGATGCTCTGGTGTTCCTCACATCTGCAGGAGGAGCTGACCTGGTGTCCTGTGCTCAGCAAAATCAAAATCTTTCTCTGCGGAGTTGAATGAGCGATATTAAGCAGTTGAAACGCCATCAACAACAAAAGTAGTATTAAGCTCCTTTTCGCGGCTGTGGCCCATGGCGTGTCCTCACCTGCTACATTGATTGCAGTTACATTGGTTATACTTATTTATTTGAAAAGTAAACGTGTGTCAAACGATGTAGAAGGTTTGTATTTTTAATTTGTCTGTAACTCAAGTTGAGGTTATGTGTCGGTCCGCACTGACAGGCAGGGTTTTTTTTTTTTTATCTGCTTAATAGGTCGCGCGGTCGACCCGGCACAGGTCAGGCTGAGGCAATGAGCTATAAATGTGTCATGTTGGGTTAAGTGTCGAATCCCGGTGAGGAATGGCAGGTTAGTGTAACAGTCCAACCACATGCGTGTAAGTAAGGAAGGCTCTGCTGTGTGGAAATAAAGTAGGCCAAGACTACTCTCTCTTTCTTAAGTTATATAACTGATTTAGTCTGTGACTCAGCTTCCCTGAGGATTACGCTCTGAGGTGAATTTTTTCGTCTGCATCACATCTTGGGGTTAGATCAAGAAATAACAGCCCAAGGAAAGATCAGCTGTCTAAGGTCTTAATGTCTCTCTTCCTTTGCTATCATGCAACTCTGAGGAATTTTATTGTCTTAAGATAATGTGCCATTGAGCACCCTGGCCAGGGGTTCCCTAAAATGCTGTAGTCTGGTTCCAGGAATGAGCATGGTTGCTGGGGGGGGTGTGTCTAATTCAGTTTCCACTCTACCTTGCAACATCACATTCCTCCTTTTCCTTGGTCTCTCTTCTCAGGCCAATTTAGCTGCATCTCATTCCCAACCCACGAGGAAGAGTTCCTACGTAACACAGTGGGCGCTGCCCCGTACATCCTGGTGCTGGGCCAGGACTGTGCTGCCCGCTACCAGCTGCTCAACTGCCTACTGGGGGAGAGACTGCTGCCAGTGGGTCCCGAGGCCGGAGAGGCTTGTGTTGGAGTCCAGGGCACCATCTGCAAGAGGCGAAAGTTGTGCTTCAACCACGGGAGACAGACTCGGCTCAGTTTGGCGCTACCTGGCCAATATGAGTTGGTGCACCAGTTGGTGGCAAACTGTGGCCGCTGGGATACGGTGCCTCGGGAAGACCTGGAAATCCATGACAAATGCGAGGACCCGGCACACCGGCTAGCTGAGCTTGAGATCACACTACATCATCCACTGCTCCAGGTAGGGGTCTTTGTAAAACGGATATTTGGGCCGATTGAACCTTGCTCCAACAGGCCAAGAAAACCTGCTAACATCAGTTTTATGTCTGCACTGGGAATGGGTTAAATGATCCCGCAGCGCACGAGTATTTATCCTCTCCAGCATTGCCACTGACGTAAAGACCAAGTTTGGGAGAACACTGTTATTTGTCACTGCCCACCCAGGGCCTGTCGCCTCTGCTGGTAACTTCTGCAACTCTTTATCCTTTTTGAATTCAAGCAGCTCTCATAGTAGCCTTCAGTCTGCATTCACTTTGAAAAACAAACTGGAGCAAAGGCTATAAAAGAGTAACCACTGAAACATTGTCACTGCCCTTCCTGCTGCTCTCCACTAAGGATTATAGAAGCCTAATAGATTAAACTCTGGTGGTTATACTTGTTGTCTGTGTATGTTTTCATTTAAGTGTGGGTTTACCCTGTTTTCTGGTTTGGGGACTGCGGTTGAGACGTGACACATCGGGACAAAAAAACACAGAGGCAACTTGTCTAGTTGGAGTGGGATTTATTGGCTTTTTAGCTGGTTTATGCGCAGGGGGACCAGGGTGTGACAGAAGGACAGGTGAAAATGTGTGATTTTTGGGGGGTCATTTAACAACATTGTGTCTTTTAATGGATTTGACAGCAGGGAACTAATATGAAACGAGGGGAGAAAAAGCTGAGGCATGACATGGATCAAAGGTCCCTGAATAATCATCAGGCCCTTAAAATCCCAGGTCACATGGGGTTCCATGTTTTCTGGTTTTTAGGATACAGCGCCTTTTAAAGTCATCGCGAAACCAACGTGCGTGAAATGAGTTTATAGAGAGTCGATGTAAGTGGCGTTCCACCTCATCTGCTGCTCTACAACGGGTTCACAGGCATCACTTTCTGCTTTACTGTTTCAAGTGAAGAATTTCTTTTTATTGTCTGTGTCATAAAATACTTCTTAGGTCTTTGCAAATGCATCAGACTCTCCAGGTATCGCTGCCGTGCAGAGAATGTCCCTATTCAAATATGCTGCGTTTGGGGAATGTTTGGAATTTTGTACATTTTGATAGGGAACCTCAGGCGAAACTGAAGCTGGTGCAGTGATTTAAACTGTAAAAAATATTGAAAAAGGTTAATTGATATTGTTGTCGTCATAAGTTATTGGGCAATTATCTTGTGATAATATGACGATGTGTGTCATTTATGATAAATATGCAGCATTATCGCATGGCAGCCCCTCAGCTGATGGAACAAGGTACATTTTATTTCCAGCTATTGTTGTTTTATGTGAATAACAATGCTTTTCTTTTTTTTCGCCTGCGTCAGCCATGTTGTGATGAATTACAGTTTGAATCCCTTAAACGGTTTCATTTCGGTGGAATGGCCTTGTGTTTGCGTTGATTTTAATGAGTGTCGTTTTTTCCTCACATTGACCAGAAAGAAAGGAAAGCAGCATTTTTTTTCACCGTTCCCTTGCTTTGAACCTTGTTTGCATTCATTCATGGCTTAGACCCCGAACAGATTACTGAGCAGAGCTGATTATTTCCTTCAATATTTTACTGCTTTAACTGCTTTATGATACTATTCAGGAATGCGTTCTTTTTCTCCTCCTAAGATTTTGAGGATTTCTTAGAAGCAGACTTGCTTTTGAAGTTAAGTGGGGGAAAAGTTTGTAGAGTTATTGCTCACAGTTATTTAAACATGCTGCAATGGATCAGAAAGACCTGAAAATAAAATTATCCTGTTTGAGTGCAATGATTTAGGGTGGTTGAAGGATTGTAGTCATTCCTTTTCATGTGCGACATGTAGAAATTAGTCTAATCCTGTAGCCTAAGGTGCCTCAGCGAGCATCACAGTCTCAGAAACTAGGCCTGGCTTTGCCTCAGGGCAGCCCACCCTCCCAGCCCCCTTACGTAATGCCACTAGTCTGGTGCGATTCACATGACTAGGCTGTGTTTAAAAAAAAAAAAAAAAGAAAAAAAACCCAAACGCTTTACTGTGATGAAGTTGCCATGGTTACAATGGAATCCTCCACACTGATTGATCTTGTTTAAAAAAAAAAAAAAAGTTTCATAAATCTGCACAAACAGAAAAGACCCATTCACTACTCACCATTACACACACACACACACACACACACACACACACACACACAAGGTTTGCGATGGTATGAGATTGTCATGCTATATTTGTGTCAGAAGATATCTCTGTATCAAGGTATGTAGCATAACAAAATTATCACTGTTATCATGAGTTAGTCGCTCCTCAAGGAATGAAAACTGATGGAATTTTATTGTATAGGAAACCATTGTATAGCATATAAAAGATAATGGTTGAGATGGCAAGAACGGTACATTCAGGCAAATTATCTCAAGACCAAGACAAGAAGATGGTAGATATCACGAAAAGCAAATATCCTGCAGCTCTAAAATACACAAACGTTGATTGCATCTTTGAAGTATTTGTTTTTTTGTGGAACAACTGAATGTTGGAATTCAAGTTCATATGTCACACTAACTGTTGCGCTGTTTGATTTGTGGGCGGCTCTAAACTTTGT
Organism: Aulostomus chinensis; assembly: GCF_037954235.1. NCBI lineage: Eukaryota > Metazoa > Chordata > Actinopteri > Syngnathiformes > Aulostomidae > Aulostomus > Aulostomus chinensis. The sequence continues at coordinate 18,967,438 of NC_141322.1, forward strand.
CTGCTAACATCCGTGGCACAATATGCTCCCGTTGTCTGTCATTCTGTTTCTTACATCATAGTATATACTTTATGAATATTGCAATTGAAAACTTTCCTCGCTGCCCCTCTAAGATAAATCCATGCGATCACGTGTGTAACTGAGAGACGTGGTGGGATTTGCAGTCTCATATATGGGTCAAAACTTCACAACTGAGAGTGAAGTAGAAGTCTAACTGTGCGAGTTCTCCATAGAAATAATTCTATGTTTTTTAGAGAATTGAAACCCAGTTTTATCTGGGACTTTTGTGTCATATATTTGCAGATGGCTGTTGCTTGATTTCTTCAACTTGTACTTGATGAAATTTATTAAATCATATTTAGATCTTTGATTAGTTTTGATTTCATCATCCATGAAGGTTAAAAACAAACAAAGGCATGTGAAACACTCTGCTTTAGGTTTGAGGTTTGAATGAATAGGAGATTAAAAGGTCTAGGTGAGACTATTGAAGGTACAGAATCTCTCCGCTCACTGTGGTATTCACACACTCCTGCTATAGTCGCAGCACCGTGTTTCAGAGGCCAGCAGATGAAAATCGACTTGCTAATGAGCCCTCTCTTCGTCCCCATGTTTGCCCACCTCGACTTAAGTGCATAAAGGGTGCTATCCTCTCGACGGGCTCCTAAAATTCTTTGGAAGCGCATATCCTGTTACATTTATTTCCACTGCTCTATGAATTTACACAAGGCGTCCTGCATGTTAACAAACAGCTGTGATTTTAGCGGTCGCCCTTAAAAAATGTGACGAGAAGGAAATTGTTGTTTCTTTGAAAGTGATTTGTCTTGATTGTTTTTCTACGTAGTGGTCTGAGTCAGACAGCCACCGGGCCAGTCTGAAATAATCACTGACCCTTTTTCCTTTTTCAAGACATGCAAAACCCCAAATCACCCACAAATATTCTCTTGAAGCGTTGTTGCTGAAAAGTGAATTAAGCTAATTCAGATGTTGTATTGGTTTTGATTGGTTGTGAACAAATGTTTGCAAGCTATCTTTGTTCAGAGGACTGCTCAGATGGGCTCGGCCCTTGTTTCTTGGAGACAGGACTGACTGTCTCCTTTGTGTAGCTGCGGGTCGTTTCTGCCTGTTTTCTGCCCCCGACCCCCGTCATGGTCTCCCTCCAGGCCTCTCCCGGTCTATTTTTGATTATGTTGTTGTTTATCCAGAGTGAAGCAAAATCTTTTTCTCTATATTTTCTTTCCTATCACGGACATTCCCAAGATTGCTGTAAATGTCGATATACCGTTCAGTGTTCAGAAATGGAAGGAGCATGTGATGTGTGGATGTTTTTTTTTTTCCCTTCTTTTCATCACTTTACAGCCTCTAAATCTCTTAACATCTTCTGGCACCACTTCCTGTGAAACTGTGCCAATGAATTTCATCACTTGCATGTAACAGCAGGCACCGTGAAGTCGTGTCACAACATGATGTTTTGCCAGAACGTCAACCAGTCAGTTCATCAGAATTTGAAGTCCATTTATTTACTCTTGGTAGAAAATGGGAAATCTTTCTATAGTGAGTTATGTAACTGAAACTGTGTCAGCTGCAACTGGCTGTGAATTGATCCGTCACATATTTTTTTTATCCTTTGAATTCGAGTGATAAATTATTAACTTGCAATTTCATTTGAAAAACATAATGTTTGTATTCATACTGAGTGTCTTGTATCTGGCCATCTGCCTGAACTCCTGCAGGAAGTATCTTGTTTTTCAGCTAATTAAAACTGTCCTCTGTGTTCACCAGCTAGTCGCTAACTTAGCCCGTGGGTCTGCTTGTTGCGGAGCAGGTGGTCAATACTGGGTTTGCCTTTGAAAGCATCGTTGACGAGGGCAGTCATAATGAAACCAAAATGTGAGGTTGGAGGCCATTTAATTAAACAAAGAGGGAAACACCCTTTAAAAGTCGTAGAGCCAGGGATTGTCTAGGTAGTGCAAGAGTCTGCTGTGTTGCTGACAAACATGGTTAATGGCTGAGTTCTCCGTGTTGTCACAGACTTGGTTGCGTGTTCGTACACACAATATTGGCTGTGTCTGCAGGTGGAGGGTTAGATGAGGGCATGTGTCCTGGTCACTGCACAGGCGCATCCTCTGGTTGGTTGGGAAGTTACTCACCTCTAGATAAAAAGACGTGGCCGGTGTTCCTACATGTGATGAAGGAAGTGTGTGGTAGTCCACGGTGCTTCCCAGAGAGACAAAGGGGAGGGAGAGAAATGACCAGGAAGGCTTAGTAGAGTGAGTTGCAGCAAAATAAAAAAAAAAGCAACTAGAAACCATGTAAAGCTGGTAAAGCCTGAACTTGCGAGACTTGTGCAGAATATATGGCTTATGTATGCACTGTCGTTGTTGTTAGCTTGAAGTGAATGAAGAAAAGTCAGTTGTATTTGTAAAGAACCAAACCACAGCAAAAGGTATCTCATGACACTTTATAATCAGTCGTATTTCAAGGAAACCTGGGATTTCCCCAAGAGCAAAACCAAATATTGCCTTTTAACTGGAGAAAACGTCAAGCAGACCTTGGCTCTACATGAGTGTCCATCCACCTCCACCGGATGGGGTTAATGAGTGCAAGATAGAGGGGGGGGGGGGGGGGGGAGAGACAGGGTTAGAAGAGGATAGAGATTAGCTAAATCAAGTCAGACATGTCCCTAGACATTTTCACTGGACACCAAAGTGAAAACAAAACATGAAAAGTAAAGGTTGTTAACATGTCAGAAATCTACTGGACTTTTAATTTGAACCACGAATGTAACCCACCTTTAACTTAGGCCAGAAAACTGTTTACACATAGTTCATTTACCTCCCTTATAACTGCTTATTGACTCATGAACACAATGGATCCTTAATTATCATCCTTAAACACAATTTACAGCACCATGTTTCCCCTTAATTGCCTGATTACTTTATTTGTAATGACAACAAAATGTGTGTGTTTTGTTTGTGCTTCTATCATCAGGAAGCGAAGGTCATGGTTGCACCTTGCCTGAGCGTCCAGCCCATTAAAGAGGCCCTGGAGGACTGCACTCGTAATGTGATTCCCATCATACTCTATGCCGTCAACCAGGACTCCCTAAGCACAGAGCAGGTTGCCGAGCTCTGGAAGGTCAAAGAGATGCTCCCCTTTCCCATCTGTTATGTTCGTATCCCTGACATCACGGCAACAGGCTCCCCAGAACCCTGCCGCCGCGTGGAGAAGGAAAAGGAGAGGGAGAAGAGTGCCCTCCATAAACAGCTTCTCTCCCTCGGTCTCCTCATTAGCCCGACAGGAAACTGCTCCTGTGGGGCGCCTACACAGATGCCCACCCCAGGTGCCAAACCCCAAAGCATGCTGGGTGAGGCTTTTGAAAGACTACATAGGCTGCTGGTGCCGTTTGCCCGCCAAGTTCTCCAAAACCAACAGGTGGAGGCGGCAAACCTGCTTAATGGGCTTCACTGTCGCTGTCTAGATCTTTTCATCAATCAGGTGAGAGAACGATGCCTCGCAGCTCTGGTGGTATGTTGGCGGCCATTTTTTTAAAATAGCTTCACAATCACAAGACTATTAGCACAACTTAATTAACAGCTCTGTGTCCCGACCCTGTACGCCCCTTGAAAAAAATCCCCAACAGAACCTTTATGCTCTCTGCGTCAACTCCCCTTGCAGGCCTTTGACATGCAGAGGGACCTGCAGATAACCCCCCGCAGGCTGGAGTACACCCGCGAAAAGGAGGGCGAACTGTTCACCTCCCTGATGGCGATCGCTAACCGTAAACAGGAAGAGATGAAGGAAATGATTGTGGAGACTCTCAGCAGCATGAAGGAGCAGTTGCTGGAGGATGCTGCCAACTTAGAGTTTACAGGTTAGTGAGTGGTGAGGTCATGGCTGCACACCTGGCAGGGACTCAAGATGACCGACACGACATGAAACAGTCGACGCATGGACAAATGCAGTGGGGTTCATGTATAACCGACTTCGTTTCACAATCATCACAAGGTTATGACGGACACTTTCAAAGCAATAGTCAGTGGTAAACAAGTAATTTAGGTGTGCCGTATTTTCACTTAACGCTTCAGATTCAAGTGAAACCAGTTAAACTTTGTGGCTTATGTGAACCAGTTTTACAGCCTGAGAGAATCCTGTATTGAGAGCAGTGAAGAACAAAACAAACGTCTATCTAGGCCTTTTTCTTTGTACTTTACGACGTCACTGATGAATTGCAAACTTGTGATTTGAATTGCGATTCACAAAAATTGTATTGGTCTGTGAATATATAGTTATAGATAAACATTTAACATGACTTTCTTTAATCTAATGTTAACTTGTTTACATTTGTCTGGTTCTAATCTCGTAGTGTACAGTTACTGTTGCAAATCGCACTTCCACTCTAGATACAGATGATAACTCTTGGTAAACAGATACACCCCTAATTGACAGGACATATTTTGATGTTATCAGTAGCGTCTCATGTGCTGTGTGTTATTTAGAGCCAGAGAAGATGATTTATCAGTTTAACTTTGCTGCAGTCAGACAACCAGAAAAAAACCCAACTGAAAACATCCCGAGCTCCATTACATAAAGCAAGATGAGGTTCCCTGCTTATTTAGTTATTATGCACGGTTGGGCTGTTTCTTTAATTGTTTACTTCAAAGTGATACGTCTTCTATAGGTGTTATTTATTAGTTATCAAGTACTCAGCATTACAGATTGGATTGCAGAGTCCTTAAGTAAACAGAGAATTTCAAATTAAAAGGCTTCTTAACAAGAGATTTATGTTTAACACCGCAGCTGGACATATTTCCAGTAGCCTCACATTTGCCATTCTTTTGACCACTTTGAGATTTCCAATGGTCCCCTGAGAGAACCTAAAATATCCCTGCTATAGTAAAGCTTATTTCAGACTTACAGTTAAGCCCTAATGTGCATTCCAAAGAGTGACATTTTCTCTAAAGAGATCTTAAAAAGGTCATGGTGTTAAATTGAATATCCTCAAGTGTGAAGGGCAGAGGAACTACTGCAGGCGAAAAGGAATTCATCATCTGAAATACTTTTTCCCAGTGTGGAAATCAAGTTATTCTGTCAACATTGAATCCATTAAATGTCAATGGCTTGTAAAGGGAGGAACACGTGGTTTAGGTCGTTTTACAGCTAAAACACACCTGTGATAAATTTGGAGACTAATTGAAACAGCCCTGCGTGTAACGTCATGCTCATTTTGCAGCGTTTCACTGATTAAAAGCAACTAGACACGCCCCTAATGAGTCATGTGCCTCTGATAATGTGATTCGGTCCACGTTCTATAGATGGTTTCAATAGTTCCTTTTGACTTGTTTCATGGACACATAATTGCTCAGTCTCTGTTCTAGTTTAATTAATCATCATTATATACTTGAATGTAAATGATATTTCATGATGTGAAATGGCCCTTTGTCCTCATGTTCAATGTGTCATGTTAAACATGAAGTGACCGTATCCTACTAATACACAGCAACATTGATTCATCAGGGATGTTTCTATGTCCATCGCTATGTACGCATGATACTAACATGACAGCCTGACTTCCTCCCCCGCAGACGTCATCGTACCGACTAATGGTGAGCCTGTAACATCGAAGGAGATCAAGTCTTGCATCCACCTGATCCAGGAGCTGATCGTGGTGCGTTTGAATCAAGCCGTGGCAAATAAGCTGATCAGCTCGGTGGACTATCTGAGGGAGAGCTTCGTTGGAACTCTGGAGCGATGTCTCAGCAGTCTGGAGAAGTCGCACAATGATTCTTCCGTACACAATATCACCTCCAATCACCTTAAACAGGTAGGCACAAGTCAGGAGTCGTATGTAGCTTCCATGTCATGAACCTTTACTTGTAAAGATTCTTAAATATGACCAAAATGTTGCATCGAACAGATAGAAGATAAGAATATGGCTCCATCCATCCATCTTCTTCCATTTATCCTGTTAAGGGTCGTGGGGGGCTGGCGCCTATCCCAACAGCTTTTAGGCGAGAGGCGGGGTTCAGCCTGGACGGGTCACCAGTCCGTCACAGGGCCAACACATAGAGACAGACAACCATTCACACTCACAGCCACACCTACAGTCAATTTAGAGTATCAATCAGCCTCGTCCCCTCTGGATGTCTTTGGACTGTGGGAGGAAGCTGGAGTACCAGAGAGAACCCACACAGGAACAGGGAGAACATGGAGACTCCACACAGAAAGATCCTGTAGCCGAGCCGGGACTTGAATCCGGAACGTTCTTACTGTGAGGCGACAGTGCTGACCACTGCACCACCATGAGAGTATGGCTCTTCTTCCTGTAATATTCAGTGACATGAACTGATTCTCTTGGCTTCCACAATCAACCCTACTACCAAACAAAAGATAAAGATCCATTCCAGACACGTTAGGAGACACAATTATGTTTTTTTGAAATTTTATATTTCCTTTCCTCCATAAACTCGACACCATCTACTTTACTAAGAGACTTGTAACCTTCTCTCTCTGTGTGCATGCCATATGAGACCTCAAGTCACCAGTGAGCAGAAATTCTTCCTCCCACCAGAGCGTTACTTCTCAGCTTGCACAATAGAACGAGATTTGAGATGCATTTTTCTGTCAATGGAACACAAATGATTAACATGAAATAAACAGCAGAACGGATACCATGATGGGCGTAGAGCAACAATATCGGTGAACAGAAACGTTCTAACCGGCTCTTCAACAGCAAAATAAAGCATCATTAAAGCAGGCGTCTGAGGTGGCGTATCCACCGCCACCATCTGACCGTTCATGCTCTCTTGACCTCCACCACAAAGAAGTCACAGCTCAAACCTGGTTTGTAGATGAGATGTCTGCTTCTCCACTGTTTCTGTTTCATCATCATGCCTGTGTCGTTTGTTGCCGACTCAACTAAATTCAGACGATTCAGAAGATCAATGAAAGCTCAAATGAACAAGCGAAGGAGAAGAAAAGCACATCCTTTTTAGGGTTTCTTAAGTATTTACTTCCTTTCCTTGTCTGTTTCAGTTATTAAATGCTGCCTATCATGTTGAAGTCACCTTTCATTCAGGATCCTCCGTCACACGCCTTGTTTGGGAGCAAATAAAGCAGGTACAGTTCTCCCTAATTCAGCCACAAGTTTCATAACAATCGGTGAATGTTGTTGGCCATCTGACTGTATGTCTCTGTCTGGCTCTCCCAGATAATCCACAGGATAACCTTTGTGAACCCTCCTGCCATCACTCCAGAGTGGAAGCGGAAAGTAGCCCAGGATGCCATAGAAAGTCTCAGTGCTGCCAAACTGGCCCGAAGCATCTGCTCCCAGTTCAGAACCCGCCTCAACAGCTCCCATGAGGCCTTTGCAGCATCCCTGCGCCAGGTGAAGCTTCTCTCTCTCTTCTTCTCTTTCTTTCCACACCTCCCTTCAAGTATTAAACTACATGCAGAGACTGAAGATGATCCTCCTCCGACTTGATTTGTCCTTTTAATGTACCTGCATTCATAAGGTCCTAGACTCCAGTCTTGCTCATTAGACCATAAGCTGTACTCAGCAAATAGAAGAGGAAGTCCAGGCCCTGTTTATCTGCTGGCTGCACTGCTCTGACATTTGACTGCTGCCCCCCTGAGGTCATTCATAGCTGCTGGGTTCTGAGATTGGTGAAGGTAAAACCCAGAGTGTCACAACACTTCCCTCATTCGCAAGATATCAGAAAACTAGATTGAAGCTGACAATCGCTGTATGAGAGGGTGTGGTGGCTGTGGGGTTTTTATTTTTTTTGTTTTATTAATTTTTTTTAGAGTTTTTTCCAACACAGCCTCAGATCTTGTACAACTTAAATTTATTTCTCCTACACAAAGATGTAACAGAGGTCCTTTTTTAGCACAGTTTGAAGATGTTTGCTGCTGTAACTACATGATACTATGAGGAGTTGAACGAGTGTCATGATGGAAAATTTGAGGCCTGTGTAACTTTTGTTGATGAGTGCTCCTGCAGTCATGAGAGGAGGGAAGAGCCCCGGGGGTTGAGTACTCGCTTATGGCTTTGTTGTTACTGTTGCACGGCAGTGTTAAGTACATTGAGGGCACTTACGTTAGTGATGCAGTGGTTTAGCAAGCCTGCGGTTTGGTTTGTGGTTTTGGTTCCTCAGTTTCACTTGGGGTTTTTTTTGTGCGTTAAGAACTTTTAACATCCCCAGCAAATGAGGTTGAACACTGAGCTGAAATGAAAAACACACATAAATATACACGGTTGTCAATGCTGTCATTCATGCCTGCTCTTGTGCTGGTTCCTGTACTCTTCTCTGCAGCTTCTCAAGGATAGGGGAGATGACAAGGTGTGTGTGTGAGGGTGTGTGTGTGTGTGTGTGTGTGTGTGTGTGAGAGTGTGAGAGAGAGAGATTACTGTTGTTTCCTTTTGAAACTAAAAGGTTGTACAGTATTTCACATGTGCAAGTAGAGCAGTTTATGTTGCAGTTATATTTACTTCGCTGATGACAAATGCCGCCATGCTGACCATTTCAGAAATATTTCCTTTTTTTCGTGCCAGCAGATTCTAGACTAGACTACAGACAGCTAGAGGGCTACACCACCAAGTTAAAGACCGCAAAGGTGAAATAAATGGTGAGTGGGGTGACTAACTGGTGTGACCGAGGATTAGATGGTTGTTTTGCACAATGCACAGGGAAGTTAGCATCAGCCGTGGTTGAGTTTTGTGTTAAATAGCTGTAGAGAACGTTGGCAGTAGAAGCGCTCCATATTGTGAAATAACTTCAGCAGCACATCTCATGGTTGATCAGTTCCCTTCACTCGAATCCCTTATCAAGCACCAAATATTCCAATCGCTGAGACTCCGACCTTGAGTTCTCTGGCAAATCCATTTGGGTGAAGTTGCCCTGATGACTGTCATCACATGACAGACTGTGTGTTTGGCAGCACTATTTAGATTATCATGCTCTCTCATTCTTTAGTTCGCTGACTGATTAATGATGGCAGCAGAGTAGAGGAGGAAATGATGTCTGGTATGTGGGCGACTTCTGATGATTGACAAAAATATCCTAATTTCATTCTGAGTGATTGAGTGCACTACATCCAATGTAACAAAACAATATTATTATGTTAGAAATCACATCAATGAAATCTTCAGTCTGAGGTATGTTGAGATACGACTCAGAGGAGGTGTTGCAATGAATGAATGAAGTGAGTGCTGATTATTATCAAGGTAACACAGGCTCCTCTTGCTCTCCTGAGATTACTAATGACTTGTGACACTGCGGCTATCAGGGTTACGAGTGAGCATGGGACCTTTTTTAAAAAAAAAAAAAAAAAAAAACTTTATTTGAACACAATTTCATACTCTATCTGTAATACATGTGTCAAATCTGCTGTGTAGATCCGAGCAGCGCTTCTCTGTCTCGGACATGAATCGACCAGCACAGAGCAGCTTCTGCTATGAGAAAATCATCAGTGCCGCCGTTCGGTTCTGCTCTGCACGCTCCCATACGGTGTGACCATGACTGACCGCCGCCTCTGGCACTGGATTCATTCTTCCCCACGACCACCCAACCAATCAAAACTTCTCCCGACTTTTCTCGCTCAAGTATTAAAGGCGGCAGGAGTTTACAGCTCGAAGCGATTAGTGAGAGTGAGTGGAGGACCGGATCTGTGGTGTGAGTCAGCCTGCTACTGTATGTGAAATGTAGAGCTGCAACTATCAGGGATCATAAATCACCTTCTACTAATCTGCCCCAAAATCCCAGTTAAGTGAGAATAGGCAGGATGGTGTTGTTGAAACCCTGCAGTGGACGTTGGGATGCTTGCGGTCAATTCATCAGGAGCCATGTTGTTATACGGCAAAAAAAAAGTCAGTAAATCTCAGAGGGGGGAAAAAAAGGGTCAGATGTCGCAGAGTGAAGGGTCCTCTCGAGGGCGGCGGTTGTAGATGTGAACCAGCCTACTATCACTACCGAGTCAACGAGTCATAAAAACAAACTTCATCATTGAGGTAAAGAGAGAAACTGATCTGGTTGTAGCGGAGCATCGACCCTCTTCTACATGGTTAGAGTCCTGATTGGGAGGAAATGTTGCAGTGTGCCAGTTTCCACATTGACTTTTTCAGGTTTTGGCGAACCAAATAAGAGTGATGATGAGAACACACAAGTGTGCCGAGGGAGTGTATGCACCCCCCCCCACTCCTCTATTCAAAAGAAACAACACATCAAGGATTCATTTTGTGTTGGCCAGGAACTCCAACTTAATTAGCCTGACAAATGTCAGGGCTGCCAGAGAGATGAAGGCACCTCGCCAGTGTCCACTGAGACCGGTTGTCCTTGACAACCGTTACTGTGGTGCTCAAAACGATGCTCCAATGAGATTTGTCTCTAGAAAAAGGACAAAATTGAAAAATGTCATTACAACCACAAGGCCTTTCGACACGTTACAGGTCAAAGTGAGAGCTCTGAGGCATTTAACCAGACCAGTTATGTAGCCGCTGTTGAGTTTTTAATGCTAACCATGAGATGTTACGTCACATGTTGGCGCTGACAGCTGGAGGAGGGACACACTGGGCGTCTGGAACGCACCGAGGACCTGTGGCTGCGTGTGAGGAAGGACCACGCCCCGCGACTGGCCCGGCTGTCTCTGGAGAGCCGCTCCCTCAGAGATGTGCTCTTGCATGGTGAGTCACCACCAAAACCCCCCCCACCCCCAAACACACACCCACTCATGCACTCACACGCGCACACTATTACGATCTTGGTTGGTACCTGCCTTTGACATTTATTCACTTTTATGCAATCTCTTGCCCCTCACCCTAACTTTTACCATCCCAACAGAGATTTGGCCACCAGGAACATGTCAGGACCCCCCCCACACACACACACACACACTATGGGGGGGGTTATCGGGCTTCAGGAATAAAGTCAGACAATCTCCGACACAGGAAAGCTCACACTGCTGCAAAAAAATGCTATGAAAATAAAATTTGGCTTCATGTAAAGAAAAGCTGATGAATTTCATATCAAAACTCATCAGATTAATCTCCACTACAAACGTTCAACCCACCAGCTTGTGTTTACACATCTCGTACTCATTGTTTTCTGACAGGTAAGCCCAAGCTGGGGCGAGAGTTGGGCCGCGGCCAGTACGGAGTTGTGTACCTGTGCGACAACTGGGGAGGACACTACCCATGTGCCCTGAAGTCTGTTGTCCCGCCTGATGACAAACACTGGAACGATCTGGCTTTAGAGTTTCACTACACAAGGTGAGCTAGCGAGTCAGTCTAAAACCTAAACACTCATCAAAGCTGACACGTGGGACATCGATGGGTGTTGAGGGCAGCTGATCTTCTGATTCTGACAGGTCTGTTGTCTTGTTCTAATGCAAAAATCCACCCAGTCCACATGAATTAGTGTTGACTGTTGAGGCCTGGGGCAGCTCTGTGAACACTTTGCTGGATTGTTGGAAGTGCCAGCAAGGCTCAGCTGCTGCAGCTGTGATGAATCAATGGAATGCTGCAACCACCATAATGTGGACAACAAGACTCACGTTACCACAAAGTGACACGTTTTTATTCCTGTCATGTGATTGAAATATTCAATTTCTTTGTGTGTGTGTGTGTGTGTGTGTGTGTGTGTGTGTGTGTGTGTGTGTGTGTGTGTGTGTGTGTGTGTGTGTGTGTGTGTTTTACTGCAGGTCCCTGCCCAAGCATGAGCGGCTGGTGGATCTGCACGGCTCAGTCATCGATCACACCTACGGCGGCGGCTCCAACATCGCTGTGCTGCTCATCATGGAGCGGTTGCACAGAGACCTCTACACGGGCTTGAAGGTGACTTGATGCAGACACGTTCTCGTAGTGATGCTTTCTCTGTCTCCTCTCGTTTGACTGACCTCAGCTTCTCTATCTGTCTGTCGTCAGGCTGGTTTGTCGCTGAAGGAGAGACTTCTGATCGCTCTGGACGTGGTGGAGGGAATCCGCTTCCTGCACAGTCAGGGCCTCCTACACCGAGACATAAAGCTCAAGAACGTTCTGGTAAGTGGAACCACTCTTGCATATCAGTGGTTAGTGTCCTTTGTTATTGGTTTAGTTTTACTTTTGTTATTTGACCATTTGTCTTCAAATTTTGGGAAATCGATTTATTTTCCATCTTTCCCAGAGCCACGGAAGAAGATAAGATCCCCTCTCTGCCCTGTGTGGGCATCAGAAAGCTGAGACCCTCATAGACTAGCTGGCTGCTAGTTAGCTTAGCAAAATGAATGGTAGTGAATGGGCAGAGTAGCATACTTCTGTCTTGCCCACTCAGTTTCCAAAAACTGTTGTTCATCCTCTGTGTATTCTGGTCCAAGTAGATCAGGTTCAGGATCTTGGTTCGTCCGGTCTCCTCATCCTCGCTGATGAAGTCGACCGTGATTGGTAGTAGCAGTCGCTGCTCTAATCATTAACAAAAGTTGTATTGTTTTGGCTGAATTCATAATGGGGCTTTCACAGGTGATGTGCCAAATCACTACACCCAGTCAGGAAAGTAGTTCTGGCTGTGAATCTGATTATAAAGAATGTTTTGCTACAAAATAAGTGTATTTCCCCAAAAGTTGCTGTATTTCTGTAAATCAAATCAAACCACTTAAATAAACAGCTTAATAAAATGATAACGGAGGTTTGTGTAAATTATTTTCAAGGGTTATTTTTGTTGAATGTTTTTGGAGCTGAAATTCACGAATCGGCATCTGTTGTCTTACAGCATCAAATAAAGTAAAGATTATTTGTTTTGTATTTAATTTCTTCCAAGATTTTTGCCCCAAAAATGAATCCCATATTAAATGTCTGCGATGGATTTCGATGGAAAAGCTTGGAACCAGCCAGTAGATTGAAGACACACATTATTCTGCAGTTGATTCTGGTAGATTAAGCAGAAATGAGCCCTTTTATCGTGTCGCTGCTGTAATTCCTTCCTTCCTTCTGTAGTTGGACAAACAGAATCGTGCCAAGATCACGGACCTGGGCTTCTGTAAACCTGAGGCCATGATGTCTGGCAGCATCGTTGGAACCCCCATCCACATGGCCCCTGAGCTGTTCACAGGTCTGTCACTGAGTGGGTGGTAGGTGAAGCAGCTGAACTGAAGAGTTTCATGAAGTTATTGATCTGTAGCATTTCAGCCCCGCCTTGTTTCTCCTGACAGGCAAGTATGATAACTCAGTTGATGTCTACGCCTTCGGGATCCTCTTCTGGTATCTCTGTACCGGCTCCGTTAAGCTCCCAGAAGCCTTTGAGAAATGCTCCAGCAAGGACCAGCTCTGGAATAATGTTAAAAAAGGTAAATGAGCATTAGGCAACAACATTAAAGCACAAAGTTAATCATAGCGGATAGAAATTAAAATAGCAAGTATGAAACGTTCATCTTCTGCTTTCTGCTACTTGTTTTGGGTTTATGCGCATTCCCTGTGGCCTCCAGGTGCCCGACCAGAGCGCTTGCCCACTTTCGATGAGGAATGCTGGCAGCTGATGGAGGCCTGCTGGAATGGTGACCCCTCCCAGAGGCCCCTGCTCGGTATTGTGGAGCCCAGCCTGCAAAGCATCATGGTCCGTCTCTGTAACTGCGACTCAGAACAGAAAAGCAGCAGCCTGGAGGACTCAAACTAAAAACACTCACGCACCACAGGGATGCTGATCAGAAAAGTATTGTTGTATTTATGAAGGCCGACGAGTCGTTCACAGATGTGGGATTTACGTAATTTATGAGGAGCTGACCTGAAGTATGTGTGTTTTATTGTTTGTGCTTTGTTTATTTGTATACAAACTCTACAATACGCTTGTCTCATGGCTACCGTGCTAATGCTACCTGGTCATAGAAATGTTACTAGATGCAAATTGTTTTAAAAGTAGTCAGTTACCAGTATTGTGAAAAAAAATATAAAAGATAAATTTTAGATTGTATTTAAACTGAACATGTCTGCATCTATACAAAACACACCTTTTTTTTAATAAAATTATCTGTTACAACAAGTGAATATGTTGTCATGTTTATTTCTATAGCAGCAGTTCCCAAACCCCCTACAGCAGAACCACGCACCTCTAGTTTTGATTGATTTAACCGTAGAGTTTGTACACGCTTGTCTGGACAAGTTTAGAGCAGAAGGCATTTCCAATAATTCACAAGAGAGAAATAAAAAAAAACAAAAAACAGTTTTGCAGTGGAGATGTTTGTTTTTCTAGTTTCCCACACAGTAAATCATCTGGTCCCCCCCCCCAGCCTGCTGCTGATGAACTGCTCTCGGTGACAAGATTGCACAAACGCCAACTAGTAGCACATGTTTAGGGACATTAGAAACTGCTTGTTTTGGAGGCCCTAGCAGCGATTTGAGCATCAGCAAACAGATGCTTCCATCTTTTCCTCCATCACACAAGAGAGGTTCATCAGCATTGGCGGCTGAAACTGTTTCGGCTCATCTCACGACACTACAAACGGAGCAGATGTAGAAACGTAGGCTTTATATTCACGTCCATAAGAGTCAATGCACCTCAACCGTGAAATGTTCCTGCGCATAAATTTGTTCATACACACTGTAGGAATTTTTCAACAAGTCATCATTAATCAATCAGAAGGACCCACAGAGTGTATGTATTGCGCTGTTCAAAATCCGGAGAGGACACCTTCCGGTTGGTTTAAAAGAATTTATTCAGATTAACAGGAAAGAATCCAGAGCTCTGGAGATGGTCTTCCCCTATGCTGGAGTCAGCATACGCAGATGCGTCGTCCCTGGCGTTGGGGCAAGAAGTCCAACGATCTAACTATCTTCTCCAGTTTTTATGTGTTACAGGGGAGGTGCTTATGTGATCGCTTCTGCGTGCAAGTGTGTATTTTTGATCTTCATGTCTGTTGCAGGATCTTCTGTCTGACCCCATGCCAGTCCCTTCTGGTCCATCGTGGCCTTGTTGTTGCAGCTGTGAAGATTAAAACCTCTTTCCGATTTACGGCCATGCTCTTATCTTTCACGGCCTCATCCCACCATAGAAATTCTTGTGGACTCTGTTCTGACTTAATTGGCTTGAGGGAGTGATGCTAGCATGAGCTACACTCCCGCTATTCCCTGTTGTGACCTTTTCACCTGTCCACTCTTAAACAGTCTGGTCTGTGCTTCACTGCTGATAGTAAGTGTCTTTCTGTTGTCTTATATCTTGGAATGTCTATCTGTGTTGTCTCCAGTATTTATAAGTTCCTTCCTATAGTCGCAATGGCACCAACTAATCCTGGTGCTTTGGAGATTTGTAGGACCCCTCTGTAAAACACCTTTTACTACTTCCAGATGTTCACGAGGTCAAATAAGGTGACTTGCAGCTAAGTCATCGATTCTGCCTGGGATGCATGAGCAGGAGATCCCGGTACCGCTACTGACACTAAAGAAATACATTGATGAACTAAATACAGTGTTGGAACCTTTCCTACCTCTTTGGGAACTGCCACAGAAACATCTTTATTACAACTGCCTTGTGTGTCCTACATTCTATTTTAAGTGAATGTATGTATAAATTTAACTACAGTTTAAGCAAATATATATAAATTTGTCTACAACACCGTAGGATTTTTTTTTTCTAATCCCTCAATTTAATCTTGAAGGCAGGAAGCAAACTCTGGGATTACTATCCAGATTTGTTATTAGAGGTACACAATAGAAGTCAAGAGAAAGGAGTTACAAGGGTTATAAAAGGCTTCGCTCCCTGATGTCACGACTGAGACGGAGGTCGGCAGCAGCGCCACCTAGTGAGAGGTTTTAATGCCTCATCCTGCAGAGAAGGCACATGTTTTTGACAGTGGTCACATTTTTCAGAAGTCTTTTTTAAATTGTTTTTTTTGTTTTTTTGGTGCTGCAAAGACAGCTCGTTTGTTCACGGCTCTATCACAAAGGCATAAAGAACTCATATTTTTCTTCTTCTTTTTGTGTGGAAAAAGTTCGTTAATTTAGACGTCTGGTCTAAAATGCTCAAAACTGCTTTTAATTCAAGTGTCATAAATTTCTCATTGCAGATGACATGCAATTTAAAAAAAAAAAGGCTTTGATCTGTAACTTCACAAATTGAAGATGTCATCAGAAACTAAAAGGAATCGGATATCAAGGGGATTCGGGCAGGATGGATGGTAAGAGGATGTGTAGTTAATCTGATATTGTGCAATGATTGCGTCTTTGTTAAACCAGCTCTTCCTGGTGTGCAGCTGGGAAATTCACTTAACCATTTAGTCATGAGGCTCATTTCAAGTCTCCTACAAGAATCAAGTCTTATTTTAGGTCCAGCACGGTGGTTATAATAAAACCACATTGAATTCCTGTTTGTTATGTAACGGTTACAACCACTTGAGGTTGCGACTGTTTTAGGAGATGTTCTCATTTACAGGGGATTATATGAAAGGTCCAAAAGAACAGAAATCAGAAAGGTTGATCATTTTGATTTTTTTTTATTCATAACGGTGCTGGCAGTACATATTTGTTCATAAAAAATTAAACTTGTCGTTTGTGCTGAGAAAAATACTGCAAATGTGGATGTATAAAAGCAGTAACTGGGGAGAGTTGGTTGGTGCCAACTCTACCACAACCTCCTGAATATCAAACGTGCATTAATGAATTGATGTTCATCTTTCTAACAGGATGAAAATCCTCTTTTTGTTTACATCGATAGGAGCTTGGATGTAATCCATTTATTTTTGCTGCAACATTTCCAACAGTCATACTGATTGTTGAATCTTCACGAACATTTATGAAATGCAACATTGGCAAATACATCCGGAGAACTAAAGTCCCTCCACCTGTAAATCTAATCTTTTTATTCTCCATACTATTTCTAAAGCTCATTTATTTATTAATTGCCGGCTGCCCTTTCAAATTTTACCCATTTTAACGGACTTTGGTGAAGCACCTCAAGACTAAAACATTTCTATTACTATTATTATTCTAACAGTGCTGGATGACTACAGTTTCAAGAGCAACGATAAGTGTTGGCTGTCGCAGTAAAGCATGAAGATTAAAATGGTGAATGTTCTTCAGCATCTGAGGCAGGATGTCCACTCATGCCTGGACTTTAAGCAGCAAAGTCGGGTTTATTTTCCGGAGAGAATAGTTTCAGGAAGGGAGGTTAAATCAAGTCTGACTTTGTTGACGGTGGATACCTGTTCTTCCCCGGTCAGACAAACAGATGTGTGTGACACCTCGGCTTCGTTGATTAAACCAGACTTGTTGAAAGTTGAGAATTCAAGCTTCATAACGCAGATTCGTCCTCCTTTCAGCGCCGAGACGACAGATTCATTTTACTGAAAACACTTTGACATTTGTTTGACATTTCTTTAATGAAGAGTTTGTAGCCTGGTCCCTTTTTTTTTTAAACAGCAAATATATGATTATTTCACTTGGATGAACAAACACAATCACAAGTACCTCAAGCAAAGAAGTGTGTGTGTGTGTGTGTGTGTGTGTGTGTGTGTGTGTGTGTGTGTGTGTGTGTGTGTGTGTGTGTGAATGTCAAACACATTTTACACAGGAGAAAATGACGGGATCTGTCTTGGCACTGATACGAAATATTGATATCAACATGATTGAGCTGCTGGCGATTCTTATGGCGTCGCAATACATTTATACATTTAACTCATATGTTGGTAAAAATAGCATCCGCCCATCACATCAGCTTGACTGACATATTTACTTACATGATAAAGATATGTTTCATTTACAGGCCACTCTGTACAGTAAAAATGGATCGCAGCACAAATATTCATTGATCTCATTATTTTACAAAAAGCTAATCTATAAAATACAGCTGTTAAGTCTTGAACTGAAGTGACACCCCCCCCCCACGATAAAACAATGAAAAAATGAGGGCGCTTTTTAAAGTCCGTTAAAAAAAATGTGCCCTCCGTCATTTACAAAAGTATCAAAAGTCCTTTTTTTCCATCTGCACGTGCAGGTTTGTCCCCCGGTTGATGAGAGCAGTGCAGAGTCCTTCATGAAGTAGCTTATAACCTTCCTCCCTGTGTTCCAGTTCCGTCCCTCGAGAGCCTCCTGGCAGCAGTTCAGGGTGGAAACAGTCCGCTGTCTCCTCCGTTTTGCGCCTTTAGGTACGCGAAGCAAATCCTGAGCAAATCTCAAGATTGGCACACACACAAGCATGCACGCACGCACGCACGCACACACACACACACACACACACTGACAGCATCGAGAGCAGGCAAGACGAACAGTAATATGCATGAAAAAAGGAAATTTCCCTGAATGTTTGCAAAGCCTACAACTACATGATCCACTCAAAATGTTACTGTTCAACAGTCTTTTAAAACAAAATATATATCCTGGAGCAGAAGAAACACGACCAAAAAAAAAAAAAAAAATAAAATAAAATCAGGGACGTCAATTTTAAAAAAAAAAAAGTGCATTGCTTCAAGTATGTAAACAAAATGATTTCTTTAAAGGGAGACTTGTTGTGTCAGTGTGCTTGAGCCTGGACCAGTGCAGGGACTCCTGAGGTTTGGCACACATGTGAACACACACACACACACACACACACACACACACACACACACACACACACACACACACACACACGCGAGCGTGCGCGTCTCCAGAGGGTCATAACAGCGACGAGGGGAATTCCTTCTTTTATCCACATTTTTGTTTTGAAGGGGAAGTCCAGTGTTCCCTGTTAGTGCTGAGGAAGGAGGCTCTATGACCTGCAAAGACACACCCCTCCATCAGCGCTGTCACATGGAGGTGTTGCAGTGGCTGCTGGGAAAAAACAGGGCGGTGCATGATAACGGAAGAGCAGGGTGAGATGAATGCAGAGCACCAAGGGAGACAAAAAGTAAACACAAGGCAATGAAATGCACACACATAATGAGGTGGTTGATGGGGGGGGGGGGGGGGGGGGGGCTGAAATGATGCACCAATCTGAAGACAGTGATCCTGATTGGTTTGAATGAGGATCAGAGCTTCATGGGATAAAACTAAAGAATAAAAATCTATGATTTTTGTTTTTTTGGAAAGAGAGAAGGGGCAGAGAATGTTGGTTAGTAAACTACAATTTGAGGATAATTCAGACAGAAAAGGATAGAAAAGTCAAATACACACTCATGTAACCAGGCGCCTGAATCAAGAAGCAACAAATCCAAGTCGAGACAAAACCCAAAAACTGCTATTGTGCATAAGCGGTGTCAAGAAGGAGTTTATCCACTTAATGTATGTAGTTATCATTGCTTTCACTGATAAGGAGCCATGATGGCAGCTATGAAGAGTCTTCATCTTCAGTCTCAACCTGTACCATGGAGCTGATGTCTGCTCTAAACTCATTCACAGCAGCTACAGCGTTGTTTCTGTTAGCTTCCCTGAGTTTGTCTGTCTGTCTCTCAGCAGGATCGTGGAGAAAACGAGCTGCTCATAAAACTCAGGTATCAGAGGATGGTTCATCGCTGTCTTCACTTGGTTGAACATTAACATTTAAGATAAGAGCAGGTGGAAATGAGACAGACAGAGACATTCAACAGTGACAACGGCGACGCACAGTGATGTCACACTGGACACGGTTAGAGTGACCAGCTGGTTGATGGATGCTTCTGCTACTCTGGTTTCTGTTACCGTAGTTTTCTTTCTTTCTATCAGATACTCACTCGGATCCTGATGAGTCTCCATCCACCGTTCCTGCCTTGATGCTCATGGCAACGCCGTTCAACTGGTCTGGCAGGCTGGGTTTAGCCGGGCCGGCTCGTCTCTCGCTACAGCCCGATCCCTGTGGGGACGCTGCACCTGATGCACTTTCACACAGTTCATTGTGGATTCGGTTGAAACCGTTTCTCTCTACGATGGGAGAGAGCTGCTTCTTCTTTAGGATTCCTGCGTGTTACACACACACACATGCAGGTTTATGACAACCT
Organism: Aulostomus chinensis; assembly: GCF_037954235.1. Classification (NCBI taxonomy): domain Eukaryota; kingdom Metazoa; phylum Chordata; class Actinopteri; order Syngnathiformes; family Aulostomidae; genus Aulostomus; species Aulostomus chinensis. The sequence goes on from NC_141322.1 coordinate 18,987,340, forward strand.
TTTTCACACACATTTAAATCCACGGTTAAACATGTCAGTAACGTCAGAGCTGATCTTGACCTTTGTGAGGGTGGGTGCTGAAGTTCGGCAGACTGGGAAGTAGAACCGTCATGGCGTCCTGCCTCCGGTCGTCTGACAAGCTCTGGGAGTCGCGGCCGAAGCCTGACTCTGAATTCACCAGAGTTTCCACCTTCAGTCTGTCTGCGTCTGTGAGCTCACTGTCACTGAGCGTAGCAGCACAATCTCCAGGCCAGTACATCTTACTCACGCTGTTGTCTAGGAAACAGAAAGCAGCATGGAACTCAGGTTTATGAGATCTATGAACAAACACGTTGAAAGGCGACACCACAGTGATTGCGGTACCATGTGGTTGTGATCTCTTGGTCACATTAGATGCCAGGTTTTCCCAGCATTCCTCTGGAGGAAGGGGACCTTCCTCATCCTCACTGTCGGAGGAGTGCGTGGAGGCGTAGGAGCCGCTCTGGTCATCCTCTAGCGACAGGTCGCTGTCTGAGTCGCTGTCATGATCTGAACACAAACAGAAAAGAAAAAGTTGACGCTGCTAAATGGTGAACATGGTCGAAGTCAGAGATTCCGACAAGGAACGTACCATCCAAACGTTCTTTAGTCTCGTGAAAGATTGAAGTGTGGTCGTTCAGAGCGATGTGCGCCTGACTGTTGTTTAATCCATCATCCCTGCAAAGACATCAGGAATCAGTTGACACAGTCGTGTGATGCAGCATAAAAATCTCTCCTGGCGTTTCCTCACCGGAGGACAAACGGAACGTAGCTCTGCTGGCTCTTGCCGCTCTGCATGGTGCCGTTCAGAGAGATGCTGGAGTCTCCGAAGGGAAGATGGTACAACCTGCCGTCCATGTAGTTCATGTTGCATTTGTAGCCCTGAAAATCCAGAATAAAGAAGAGGATGGATGAGTGGAGGTATACACATAACTGCAGTCAAACACACCAAATAACTCAAGAGAGAACATGTGTTTGTGTTTGTGTGTGTGTGTGTGTGTGTGTGTGGGGAGGGGGGGGTTGTGTGATAACATTTCAGATGATTTTACTGAGAAGAATTTTTTAGGACTCCAAACATGTGACCAATGTTGAGCTCTTCATCCAGAGGCTTCAGTGAGTATTTTCTCTGAGTTTGTTGGCGAGGGACTCACAGAGGCTTTGGCTTTGATCATGTGATCAGGGTGCTTGCGGCTGCAGCAGTACTTCATGGCATTCCTGGCTTCCTTGTTGAAGACGATGCGGAAGAAGAACACAAACGGACCCTTGGTTGCAGAAGAAGCAGAGGAGACATTCAGGGCAAAACCAAAAAAATAAACATGTCAAATAGCTAAACAGGGAGTACGAGGGCACACCTGCACACAGTTGAAGCCAGCGAACAGGTAGTGGAAGATGATCATGTCGCTGTTGACGGAGAGGAGCGCCAGGAAGCACGTGACTGAGACCAGGAAGAGAACTCCACCTGCAGTCTTCAGGCCAGAGCTGCAGTGTCACATGAGAGGAAATAAAGAGACGTTAGCAAAGAGCTGTCACCCTGATTTCTATGCATCAACAGAAATGAAGATGGAGTTTGATGATAAACCACTAAAATAGCGAACCAACATCAGGAGTTCAGTAAAATCAGATGGAGAAACAGAAGCACATTGTCATGAAGAGCAGCGATGGTGTAAATGAGGATACAGAACTCTTGAGCGCGTATCTGTGGAATTACAAATCCTCCCCTTTTTTGTCTGTTTTGTGGGATTTCTGTTCTTCAGAGAACAGTGACACAAATGTTTACAGATGAAGAAGATTTACTGACATCTAGTGGGGAAATTTCATATTGCATCATTCCTCTCCCTTTCTGAGTTAGTAGGAGAAGCTACGCTGGCTCGCGCCGTAACCATGGATGTGTTAAGAGATCTGGATACATTAATTCCTTAAGATTTGGCTCAGTGGAAGATGAGGCTAAAATGTTTGAATTTGCAGAAGAATCTTCAGCATTGTGAGTATCATATTATATTTTTAGAAGCTTTTAAATTTTATGCATATTAAACGATGACAGAAATTCATCAGATCACTTTGTCTTTGATGAGAAAGTTCAGGCTGAAACCTTTAACCTTTACTAGAAAACACTTAAGTGATAAAACTGATAATATAGGGAGCAGCCATATTTCTGAATACTTCTCTTTCAACAGCAGCTGGCGTGCTAACACGGTTGACTTCATATTTGGGCGAAGGTCGTGACACTCACACACGAGCCTCTTTCTTCTCGATGCTATGATGTCTCAGTGAGCAGGAAGCTCTGGACGACAGGATGTACAGGAAGACGTTCATCTGGGGGGGGGCACAAGACAATACAGGAGGTGCTGAGTTGCTTTTTCTCTATATAGAGTCAAGTGTTGCGAGATTTGTTTCATAATATAAACACAATCTTTACAAGTCAAACACGTCAGCCTGCAGGGACTCACCGACGCTACCATGGCGATGGGTCCAGCAAAGCTCCAGATGAGCGTGTCGTACATTGACAGCCAACAGAAGTCGGGGTTTCCGTAGCCTTCAGGGTCCAGTCCCACCGCCAAACCTGGAGACAAACCCAGAGGCATGGTAGCATCAGTCACCAGGTCTCAGTCTTTACACTGATGTGTTTCCATGTGATTATTTCAGGGTCTGGACCTGTGATGAAGGCGGGCACTCCCCAGCCAATCAGGTAGTAGAACCTCATGGGCCCATAGTTGATGTCTCGTACTTCGCTGATCATGCGGTAGACATGCAGCCCCTCCAGGAAGAGCCAGGAGAACGTGCACAGGTAGAAGAAGTGCAGCAGGATGGCGATGACTGTGCACAGGAACTGCAGCAAAATAGAGAAATGATTCAAAAACAAAAAAAACAACCAAAATTTCATAAATCAAATGAAATAGGAAGAGAATGAGGCTGTTTACTGGGTTGTCAGCCTGGTTGATGCCCAGGATGAAGATGAGCTGGGAGAGGAAGAGAGCGGTGGCTCCGTTGTTGATTATGCTGGTCTTGTTGCACTGCATGGCTCTCAGACAGAGGAGGAAGAAGGTGGTGAGGAGGAGGAAGCCCAACGTCACTCCCACTGTGCTCCACGTCAGGATCTTGATGGGCAGGATCTCGCCATTCTGAGAAATATGGGTTTAAATGATCTTCAGTGACATCTTAATATTCAATCTAAATATCAAATAGATTATATTATCAATGGCTATTTTATAACAATAAATAGTATCCAACAGATTTCTTTGTAAAGGAAAAGTATGGAATGTTTCCTGCTGGTGTTTCATTCATGGACATGCAAGGTGGGACCTGCTCATCAGGAGCAGCAGGTGGTTCAGGGTCTTACCCACGGAGGGAGCTGAGGTCCAACCAGCACTAGTTTGACTCTGGTATTTTCGACACTTTATAAGGCGTAAGGTTTATTTTATTTATTTACATTAAGTATTGTGCCTTTTACTGAACTTGATTCCAACTCATTGCCATATGATTCAGAATACTTTCTGGAATTTAGGGATAAAGTTATAAGGTCATTTTTGAGTAAAAATGGCCCAGTTTGACCGCAGCACAACCTGAGGGTTTGGGGACAATGGAGAAAGCAGAGAACCGTGACGTCCCTCACCTCTCGCCTGGAGATGTCCATCAGCACGGCGAAGCTGGTCATGTGATAACACTGACAGCTGATGTGTGTGTTGTTTCTAAAAACCACCTCACAGCCCTTCGCTGACCAGCCACCGTTACCGGCTCTGACATGAAAACACAGACATCACACAGTGATTAGGGAACATGACCTCATCAAGATTTTGGTTTTGTGTGTGTGTGTGTGTGTGTGTGTGTGTGTGTGTGTGCACGCGCTCACAGTATAGAGTGGTTCCAGAAGACACAGATGGGTTTAGAGCGCTCCTCTGTGGTAACAAGTCGGAACTGCACGGTTATGGGTTTGTCCAGTGTGTGTCTCAGAAGCTCGTCGTTGTCGTGCACCGTGATGCTCACCACTGGCGTGTTGATGACCGGACGCTTCGGAACCCTGATAAGAAAAAAGAGGACATGCCAATTCAGTGTAAAAACAGGATTCAATTAGAAAAAAAAGTCCCAGGGTGTCTGGCTGTCTCTAAGCTGTAATTATGCTCAGAGTGAAGCTTCAGCATCAGGAGGCAACGTGTGTCTTTCCCACCGAAGACTTCTCTTGTCAGGATCGTAGCTCTCAGGTAACAGCGAGGCCAGGCTGTGGAAGATGATCACACTGGCGATGGCGTCCTGCTGGCTGTCGTCAGGATGCCGTCTCTTCCTGTTAGCTGAACGGTTTCTCAGTGAAGATTCTGGGAAGACATCCAGATGCCTGTGACCCTTAGTGTCCACTGGTGGTTGGAAGACAGAATCAGGCAAGGTGACGGCCGTCTCCAGGTCCTTGGGGCGAGGGCCCCTCAGGGACTGGTACCGGGGCAGTTTGGCTCCAGCAAAGTTCATCTTCTTGAGGCGATCGATGGAGATAACTGTGGAGGACGAAGGCAAAGCTGTTGACTGTTGTTGAAGAACAGCTCAATATGACCTCTGACCAGGGCTGGAGCCAGGGGTTTAGAAACACTACGACCTCAAACATTCATTCTTACTTTAAACAGTTTTGCCTGAGCGTTTTAGATCCTCACGACTACAAATTTTGGATACACCGCACATCTGTTAACATCAGGAACTCACCAATGACCGTGTTATTGTTCCTTCTATTTCAATATATGTGGTTTTTATAGCATAATTCTGTGTAAATATTTCTGCCTCTGGAAAAAAAAACTTTATTTTTTGTGCTGGGAATTAAGAGTAAAGTTTGTTTTTGATTTGATGAAGGAAGTATAATAATATTAAAATAAATCATCCTTCACATATCTATTTGTTTCTGGTTGATGATTCACTGTAAAAGGTTTTGAAAACTCAAGAACTTGGTATGTGAAAGCCTGTACTAACGCCTCAGTTGTATCATTGTATATAATAAGTATTATTCTATCAGGACATATCAACACGTCCGGTCCTGCTCACCGATATGTGGGGTGACTATGGTGAAGGGGCTGAGATACGTCTTCCTCATGTTCTGTGCCAGTGTGTTTGCATATTCCTCGTAGTGACGCAGAAGCACCGCCGTGCCGCCCTCCGTGTGCTGGATCAGCTCCCAGTGTGGCCGTGTGTCTGGAGACAGGATGGCGCTGCCCACACGCACCAAATTCTGCCGCAGAGCAGCGAGAGATCAGAGCGACAGGATGAGTGTGAAGTCTTCAATGCAGACAAACTACGAGGTCACATTGTGTTTTATTTACTGTTGGTTTCATGTGTTATGAATGCTGGTCTTTGTGTGTGTGTGTGTGTGTGTGTGTGTGTGTGTGTGTGTTCCTGTGACTTGTTCACCTCTGTGAAGTGGACGTCCTGTGTAGCTGTGAGGTTGAAGCCCTGCTGGTTGCTCTCATGCTGCAGTAAACTCTGAGTGAGCCGGTAGGCGACTTTCACATCGCTGCCGTAATATTTCTCCGTGTGCAAGGTTGCGTTGGCCAACATGGCTGCCGTCTGCTGGACGTGTCCAGAGTTTAGGAGCGATGCATTGTGGGAAAACCTATCAGACTGCAGGGAAAAAAAGACATGACATAATATCAATAATGCAGTATACCATGATACTTCACTACACTGGCACCAAATGTTGATATTGCTGTACATTGTTTCACCTCAGTTGTAAAATTGTGTAAAATTGACACAACAATACAGTGAATAAACACATAATTTTAACCTTTTTACTTTACTTGAGGTGAATTGTCTTGAAGAACTGCGATATATAAGTATCTTGACAGAATGTATGGTGAGCTGCTTTGTGATCTCCACCCTTAATATGAATAAAAGTAAAGTTTCCTGTCACATGAAAAATATTGTTTGGACAAAAAAAAGTGCAGAATGATAAATGAAGCTTATTTATGAGATATCTGGGATTGAATTTCACATGAACATTACTCTAATTGCTTGCCTCGTTAACAAATTCACATATTTACTCACGCGAATGGTTCTTCCACATGGTTCTAAAATTGATTTAAAATCGATTGAATATGTGCATATGTCACACCCATTTTGTATATAAAAAAGTTGCAACCTTTTCTGCAGAAGCTCTAAGTCAAAAACAACGTGAATTCTCCACCTCTAGAATGTGATTTCTGACAGAGAGAGGAGCTACACACCAGAGCTTTCAGCTTGCTGAAGGTGACGGAGGTGCAGTTGAAGAGGTTGGGAGGCAGCCAGCCCTTGTGCTCATCACAGTGGCGAATTGCAGTGCCTGAGAAGAAAGAGAGAGGGAGGGAGAGAGAGAGAGGGAGAGAGGGAGGGGGAGAGGGAGGGGGAGAGGGAGAGAGTTATCACATGAGGTGAGAAATAGACTGCGGCTCAGAAAGTGCTTCAGGCAACTTTCACATGTTGCTGTCATTATATGGTAATTTGAAAACTGCTGAGAAGCTGTCATACCCAGAGTTCCCTTTGGGCAATGAACTGCTGCAGGGAGGCCGAACTTGGTCCGGGGCCACCAGATCCCAGCCTCGATGGCCTGAGGGCAGCTGTCATAGATCACTGAAAAAAAGGAGAAATTGGAAATGATTTTATACATGTATTGAAACATATGTGTTACATGTCAGCTGACAGCAATCTGATGTATTCTGACCTTCGCAGCCATTAGGGGAAACCTCAGCGAAGGGGTTGTCACAGCGATCACACTGGCGTCCAATCACACCCGGTTTACACTGACACTGGCCGCTCTCTCGGTCACATGTCCTGGAGAAAGAGCCGACCGGGTAGCAGTCACACAGCAGGCAGGTGTCGCTGCCTTCAGGACGGTAGTGGTTGTCCTGGAAACGCAGGAGGAGAGACGAAATGATGATTAGCTGCTATTTGAAATCTCCTGGTCATCCTGCTTCATTCTCATGAATGCATAAACGCTGTGTTTTGAATGAGCTCATACTTCGGACCAGATGTGCAGCAGGTTATATGACAAAAACTAGAATCAAAATTAAGAAGAGAGAAGGAATCCATATATAACTAAACAACCTGTGCTAAGGCCAACGTGAAAACCCTTATGTTTAAAGGATCTGCCCCCCCAAAATTTAATGGGTTCTTCTCTGGAACCATGATCCTCCTCTCCATCAGCCTGCATGGTCCAAGAAGATTCAGCTGCTAATTAAATGCTTACTAATAAACTTCACATTGATTTTTTTTTTAAGTTTACAAAGGAGGCATAATTTTATCTCACTGTTACTATTTTCACTTTAATCAACTGTTTCAAATCAAGAAATCATTTATTCAGTAGATTGAGAATGTCTCCATACAGACCTCACTGCACTCGTATTTTGACGTGTTAAGAGAAAAAAATTAAAAAATACTGATTCACATACTTCCCTTTTCATTACTTGAAAATAAATGAACCCTTTGCCAGTATTATATACAACCAGACACAATTTCCAAATTCAAATGAATTTCTCTGTTTTGTACAACAAAATAAATATCGAAGTTTTGTGTGAATAATGATAATGATGTCACTCATAGAACACAGTTGTGATATTGTGCAGATATTGATAAAGTTCCTATACTGTGTGGAACTGAGACACAGTTTCCTGTCTCCCTCTGCTCCTCGTGTGCCTGCACACTCCTCTGGTTGTTCCAGGGTGTTACACACTCACCTTACAGCGACACTCTCCACTCGTCTTGTTGCAGTCTGAGTCAAAACCCTTGTCTGTCTGACAGTTGCAGGGGCCGCAGGTCTTGTGACCCCACCAGCCTCTGGGACACGGCAAGTCAGTCCTGTAGGGTGACACACGATCAGTTTACCTGCACATGAAATGTTCTCATATCCACACTGATGATGGTAAATATGAAAAACTGTACTTTTTCTCGCAGTAGCGGCCAAAGTAGTTGTTGGGACAATCGCAGGTGTAACCACGAGGGGAGCTGGGCTTCCTGGTGCAGGTGGACTCATGTTCACAGGGGTTGAGTGTGCACGCGTCCGTGCAGTTGGTGCCGTAGTAGCCTGTCAACAAGAGAGGCAAAGGAGAATGAGCTGAAAGAGCTGAAAGAGTTTTGATTGAAAAAAGATCCAAAAAAGCACAACACAAATGGGTGCTTTCACAAAAATGAATAATTTCAATGAGGTTTTTGCAACGAATGTTGAACCAAAATAATTCAAAACCCTATTCTTGAGCTGCATGATGCTTCATTCGAGTGCAGTTTCTTAGGTAACTGTACCAGCCCTGAAACATGCTGCGGTCTCTCGTGTTTGAACGTATCAGAATCTGACCGGCGAGGCAGGTGCAGGAGAAGCTGTCCCAGTCATCGCTGCAGTAGCTGTTCACCGGACACGGGCTGGAGCTGCAGGGGTCCGGCACACTGCAGCCAGGCTCCACATTCACCTTCCGGGCCTGAGACAGACTCAGAGCACCACCTACCCTCAAACCCTGCAGGGGAATGAACACCATCATATTTCAACATGCAAATGCAAAACGTCTCTCAGTGCACACGTTTATGATCTAATTGTGCCAAAGTGATATTTTTGCACAACTGCAAACCAAACTTTTAGAGCTAAATAAGTTCTGCTTCAAGACATAATCATGCTGCTGATATAATTCCCATCCACAGAGGGGTCCGACCTGTATGCATCCTCGGAAACCATGTTGAACTTTCCCATCAGGCCTTGCTAAACCACCAATGCTCACAGTCTTCAGCTTGGAGTCCTGCAGCTTCCCATCCACCTCCATACTGGCCTGAAAACGTACAAGATGTTCACTAGTGACTGCTCAACTAAAACAATGGATCGAAACCTCGGCAGGACATGACGACTCACCTGGTAGAGGCCGTGGTCTAAAGACAAAACAGCTCTGTGGTGGCTCGCCGCGCCTCCCAAACTGCTAATATCTAGTTGCAAATGATGCCACTCTCCGTCATTTACCAGCACCTCTTCCACACGGGAGAGAGTTGAGTCTTCGCCCCGGTGAAGACCCATCAACACACTCCCCCCTCGCAGCTACACAGATAGAAGGCAGCAGGAGGGACACTGAACCAACAGGCAAAAAGGAACATTCTACTCTAAACATCACAGCACTTTTAGGTGAGATGATGGACACAGATATTAAGCACTTAAGTCAAAGGAGCTGAAAATGTTCCCTCTTCAGATTCAATGATGTGCTGAACCTCTGCTGGCCAACAGGTGGAGCCGCGCCCCTTCAACGTTTTGTCTTTTTTGGCTCCGGATTGAGACTCCTGCATGCTCTCACTGGCCCTCACACTCACCACATGTTTTTCACCCTTAACGCTGCTATTGCTAATCTCATTCTACATCCATCAATTACATTAGCATCCTGTTAGTCACATTATTCTATTATCCTCGAGGATACATTGAAGTTGCCATCTACTGCAACATCTTCGTGACAGTTAAACTGCCTGTGGAGTGAAATATGTATGATGCAACTTGGCTACAAGCAGAAGTTGATGCAGATGTGTGGTTTTTTTGTGTGTGTCATTTGTGAAAATGAACATTTCACCTGCAGTGTGAGGTTGTGCTGCAGGCCAGCGGAGATGTGCATCAGCGTGGCGCTGGCCTGACGTGTGCGAAACATCAGCTCTACGTGCCAGGGGACGGAAGCCGCCAGCGCTGCCAGGTTGTTCCACTGCAACAGGCTGTTACCCAGGAAACGCTGCGGGTTGGGCATAGCTACAGGAGAGGAGAGCAGAGGCAATGGAAGGATGTTGATATACGGACAGGTTTGAAGAAGAGAAAGGTGAGGACAGAGAGACAGTGGTATGAGAGTTCACATCACTCAACTCATTGTATCCTTCACTTCGCAAGGGGGCAGATGTCAGAAATAAATTTAAAAAAACCTCTGCACATTGTAGGCTTTTTTTGTCAGTCTGAAAGGAAATCAGGTAAAAGCTGTTATCACCGGCTTCACACCAACACCTGCGCTGAACAGCAGCTTTTTAAAGCATGACTCATGTTCACTGTTCATAAATGTTGTTCATGTTCTAACAGAGTGGCTTTCTGCTCCTTTCACACATCAAGAACCGTGACACCAAAGGACACTTCGTCAGATGTGCAGCAGTTTCCTTCCCATCAAGCTGTCTCTGTACAAAGTGATGAAAATCGTCCAGATTGAAATCGATTAGTGATGGAAGATAAACTTGATGCACTGTGAATGTCACTGTGGAGGCAGCGAGATGCCAGGAGAGAAAAACCAAAGCTCAATAAACATAATAACACAAGATCACACTGCATTATGTTCCTCTCCTCATTCAAACATCCACCTCAACTTCACGGCATCTCATACACCTCCTTGCATATCGGATCAGCATGAAAACACTGCAACGCTCGCTCAAATCCGCTTTGCACTTGTTCTACTAAGCGACACACTAAACGTGTTGTTTTTGTTCTCTCACATGGCTCTTTTCACTTCCTGTGGCTCTTCTCATATTGCTGTAAACCATAAATCAGCAGAGAGAACAGCTGCAGTGTATCAGGTGGAACAAAAACGGACACTGGAGAACACAGGCAACAGAAACATAAGCTACATGTCTTCAAACCACAAAGAGCAATTAGTGTGACCATTGAGAATTCACCTGTTTGAAACCCACAGAGATGTGGCTCTAGATTTTTCTGGCCCTAGCTGATGCACCGATGACTGCACTGTTTACACTTTTGATCGTGCCTTTATCTCTAAACACAAATAATGAGTTTTTGTTACTATTTCCACTGATTATCTCGGGTCTCCTCTCATGTGTGAGCGCTCCAGGACAACTATGCACACTCACCCCTTTCACAGTTTTGTCCTCCAAATCCAAGTGGGCACTCGCAGCTGAAGGACCCCCACAGGTTCACGCAGGTTCCCCCATTCAGACACGGGTTGTTGCTGCAGAAGTGTCTTTTAGCTGAGCATCCTGGGAGGGCGAGAAAATAGGAGGTCTGTCTCTCCGGTTGATCTATCCTTCCTCATTACTTCATCAAAGTAAAGAGTCAGAGGGTAATAAAGTATTCAGAGCAGGTACAATGATCATTTCCTACAGACTCCCAGTTCCCTGCTGGGCTCATTAGAGTTATGCCCTCTCTCTCTATCGGCACACACTGACACTTTAAATAGCTGAAGTGAAGAATCAGAGATGCTGAATACCTGGGAGAGTGCCATTGTTAGCGATGAAGTTCGCCATGTCTACGCGCTGGTTGTCGATACGCAGGTTCTTCATGCACCCGACGAAGTGGTGGTTACGTACGGGAAAATCCTCTGGGAGCTTGGGGACTCCTCCGAGTAGCAAGGGGCCGGTCAGGTCCAGCGATCTGACAAAAAAATGAACATTTATGCATCACCACAATAACACCACTCATGCAGGAAAAAAGAATATATATTTATATATAAAATTCATCACAGCAATAGTTTAGAAGTGTTCTTTCCCTCCCCTGAAGATGAAAACAGAGAAAAAGGATAAACATTGCCATAAAGGAGAAAGAGAAGCCCTGAAGATGTGGAACTTCAAATCCTAACAAGTTTTCTTTTAATGAGCCGCCTGAAAAGAAAGTAATCAAGTAAATTACAGAAGTCAATACAGAAGTAATGAGGCAAGATGTAAAGGATATACAGTATGTGGAATTATTCACATAAAAGCATTTTGCATTTCTTACTTTTTGGATCCTGATTGGCTTCCCTGAGCAGAGCAGGTGTAGTTTCCAATCACATGACCGAACCTCAGAGCCACAGAGTTGTCACAGTTGTCCACCGTTACTACGACGACCTTCTGCTCCGAGGGTCCCTGCGGTAGACCAGCCTGATTTAAGATTGGCTGTGTGGCAAAAGAGACACACACACACACACACACACACACACACACACACACACACACACTCATGAATAACAAGATAAATTACAAAGCGCCTTCCTTATGTTTCTGGGAGGCTTGGGTTGAAATGATGATGATTAATAATGCATTATGTCCCGTAGCATCCTGCAGTCTGTTTATACACTTGAGAGACTTTTGAACGTTTGTGGCTGCTTACTGCTCATTTCTTTGCATCAAGCTGAAGATTTGAGAATTAAATGTGTAATTTAACAGTTATATTTTCATTGTTATGCACGAGGACCAGGATGAATCTTCTTCAATGCAGTTTGATTTAAAAAGACAAACAAATCGTCCATTTGTTTCACTAATCAATTCCCAATCCATTTTGTGAGCATAACGATCATCAAGAAACTAGGGCTATTTTTAACACACTGAAGTATTTTTGGCCATTCAATATTTATAAATAGCAGTGAGAAATGGGTCATTTAATAAAGAATTAATCCACAAATCGGTTGAGAAACTTCTGGCCGACTCATTCAGCCCTGAACTTTGTGAACCAGATTAAAAGCTGCTGCTTTGAAACTGGAAAACTGCAGTCAAACGATCCTTGGTGGTGACACACTTCTGCTCTAACTCGCTTATTTGTTATGAATTTTAATAATTCATTTCACAACAGCTAGAGCCAATGACAGCGTCTGTGAGTACACACACACACACACACGCGCACACACACAGAGGAGAAGAGCGTCCTCTCTGCAGGACATCATCCCTGTCAACAAAGGATCTACCTTATTGTCTGAGAAATCAATGAAGGGGGGGGGTAACAAAAGGAGGAGGGGTCAGCGGGGGAGAGAATGATGATACTGTCACTAAAGGTCGCAACCTTTTTTCGAACAGGGCAGCTTCTCTGGGGTCATGTAGAGCTTATATTAACCCAAGGTATAGATTCAAGCAGGCCCTGAGAGGGGTGAGCATAGGGGTGACCGCCCTCACACACATGAGCGAGCGGGACTGCCTGCAGGCGTGGACGCGGCGCTGAGCCGTCAGCTGGTCAGACAGGATTTAGCAGGAATTAGCTGGTCTCATGTGTGGAGATGATACAGAGCAACAGGCTCATCACGGACAGCTCGACAGCGCAACACTGCCTGTTTTTATTGTGTGGTAATGAAGTTGTCTTTTGAAGTTAAACCAAAATAGACCCCCGACACCGAAGCCCTGATCAGACCGTCCTGACTGCTCAGCTGTCAGAGACTCGCTCGCTGCTGCAGTTTGTCAAATGAAACGCTTCATCAAGCCTACCAATAATGAGACGTATCCTTTTAGCCCGAGGTGCTGCCACGATTTATTTTCTCTCACACAATCTTTAGACAGGAAGATTAGAAAAACTGTCTGGGAGTCTTTAATAGGGGGACGGTTACGAGAGGCTCAAGAGAGCGTCACCCACCCTCCGCTTACAACACCTGACTTACTTCATAACCGAACGCAGGTTTTATCTTCACTGACATACGCCCGAAACATTAATAAAGAAGAGGAGTACAAAACGTCCACTTAAAGGAACGGTTCAACATTTTGGGGAAAAAGAAGTAGTCAAGCTGCGATAAGTGTTACCTTCCTTGTCTTTACAGTATAATCAAGCAGAGCAGACTTGCTGTCAAAAATTATTTGGTTTTTGTAAAATTATCTACAGCACAGTCACAATTATGTTTTATTGGGATTAAATAAATCTGTGATTAAAAATGTATTGACAAGAATCTAAACGCTCCACAGCAAGCATGGGTTTTTGATCCAGAAATTTAGATTCATAAGTTTGGAATTCATCACACAAAAGAACACATCTCCATAGTCTTGTTGTCGAATCAAATTGATTGATTGCTAACCTTTTCTGTTTGATTTTGGACACTAAAGATGAACAGAAGCAGACATGAGGCTACAGCCGGCAGCTGTTAGCCACTAAGTAAGTAGTCTGGCGCTATCGGCTGGTGATAAAATCAGCCCATTAGCCCCTCTAAAACTAAATAATTGAAAGTTTATTTCCTATTTCTTTCATTTGTTCAAAAACAGAAGAATAAAAATAATGTTGTGTTGATGTTAAAGTAGATTTAGCCATGCTGGTTGGTGGGTATTCATATTTACAGAATTGGTTTAGTTATAATTCTAAAAAAAAAACAACTGGCAAATACTTCGCATGTTGAGCGATTCCTTCACAGCAAGTCAATAAACAAGTTGCTCAGTTTATTTTGGCGCTGCCAGCTGACATCTTGGTCTGCACCTCAAGCTTCCGTGAAGTTTTTAACTGACTCGCTGAAAAGCTGCTGTGTCACCCTTGAGGTTGAAGCTGTATTTGTGTGTGTGTGTGTGTGTGTGTGTGTTTGTGTAAATCTCTTCAAGAAAAAGTCTGCAATTTAAGTTCGAAATCATGAAAAAGGTTATTTTAGCTGAATAAAACTCATATTTCCGTGGATCTCTGGGTGTAAGTGGACACGGAGGAAGGCTTTTATTCTTCAGCAGATGTTTCTAGAAAGCCAATTTGTTACAAATTTGTCGATGATGAAACAAGCTAACATGCCATGTGAATTCGCCAGAGGTGAAATCATCCGACATGCTCTTTTCCACGGTCTTCCCTTCCCTGTGAAAGGTCTGGAACAGGCAGCGCTCCAGATTGGACGCTCCCTTCGTTGACCTCTGCTGTCATCAGTCACGGCTGTTGACTCTCCAATAATGAACGACTGTCAGGACATCTTTCTGCCCCACAAAACCTCATCCTGTCAGCTCTGATTGGAATGCACATATTTGCTCAAGACCACATTAAACACTGCTCTCGCCCACCACAACAGGGGATTATGGGAATATGAGTTCTCTGTCACAAAGGGTGACAGGAGTTGAGCGCGGCAGCGAGCAGCACAAATATGGGATCTAAGATTGACTGGATAAACCATAGCAACAAGAGAGGTTGGCCCTGAAGCGCAGCGTCCCCGCTCAAAGCCCGAGTCAATTCTTCTCTCTGCTTTTCTTTACCCTCCTTTAGCTCCTCTCCTGCTCTGCTTTTCTGTCCTCGCTGGAGAACAGAGACAGAGGGGCACCTTCCCCGGGGCCGCATCATTCACTGCCCATGGTCCCAAAGGAAGCAGAGCCCAACACAAAGGCAGCGGTCATTGCCATTCTCCACAGTCCCCCGCTACCCTGAAAGCCACATTTCAATCTAAAATGCGCCCCCACCCTCACTCCCCACCTCATGCTGCCCCACCCCCGTGGACAGGGACGGGTCAGAGAGGGCCACCGTGGGATACCTCATGTGGGCGGAGCCATGGTTCTACCTCAGCAACTCACAGGATGCGGGAAGGATTAGTTCAGCTAGAGAGCAGCAGATAGAGAGCTGGACACTCTGAGGATGTCAAAAACTGTATTATGTTGTTGCTGCACATGCACAGTAGAACACAGGCTCGGTCAGAGCAACAATAAATGAGTGCCTGTGGTCCAAGATGATTAATGAGACTGTAACGTCTCGATGGAGAAGCACCAAATAGTTTTCATCCAAAAGTCCACATCCTTCTCCCCCTTCATCTCTTCTGCTGGCTCAAAATCTGTTAGGGCCGTGTTATCATAGACACTGAATAGAAAATGTGCACAGTGGGAGTGTTGCTTGGAGACATCTTTATGATGCAAAGTGACTTCCTCTATAGACTAAAATGTGACATCCTGTGTGTCTGGGAAAGTATTGACACAACAGTTCCAAACATTCCTCCCTGATTGAGTTGTTGGGATGCTTGTGATGAGAGATGTATCAGCTAGACCATATTTAGTCAAATCTGAGTGTGTCTGTCGACAACCCCCCCCCCCCATCACCACCACGACCCCCACCCCTGTCTGAGTCTAGCTGGCTCTCCTCCAGATCATCAGCATGTCAGCAGAGATTCTTTAATCTGTCAGGGCAGCAGCGCTCAAGAGTCTTCAGCTGCTGTCAGCGTTACACTGTCTACGGTTATTCCTCTTTGAATTTCCACGCCAGCCGGACACTAACAGAACTTAAGCCTGGTCTAAGGCTAAGACAGTCTTAACTTGTGCTCAAAAGTCCAACACATCAAGGCATCAGATGTGAAATGCCTAGAACTGGTGCAGGGTTCAGCAAGTGGAAAAAAAACACAACTTAAGGCTTCAGTCTGACCCGCACCATCCAAGGTTAAACCTTCCTCTCGCTCAGACTGCTGGGACGACACCTGGTCAAGCCTAAATCCAAATCCAGACTGTTTCTACAGTAACACTGATCAAACAACAACAGGGCGAATAGAATTTGAAACATGCAGACTTTAATGTGAGGGGTGTTACCGGGGACAGAAGTTGATGAAGAGGTGACTATGATGCTTCGGTTCTACGGGGGAGAACTGTTAGAACATTGTGAGTCGCACACGCAACATTGTCACCAACGAGGTAGCTGCTTGTTTGCAGTTACTATTTTGATTTCTGAGATTTCTTTTTCTATTCATATTCCATAATAAACATGGCTGCAAAATACAAATGAGCAGCTCCAAAATTAGCAAGCGAGACTGTTGAGAATGTAGGTGTTGGTGTGATCTTTCCTGTTTTTTTTTTTGTTTTTTTTTTATTAAGAAGCATGGGAGCTGTCAGTTATGACTGTAGTATTACTGCAGTATGACCTAGCAGGTGTGATTTTAGTAACTTTTTTGTCCTTGGATCATACCTTGTTGTAGTAGTGGACCTCCGCCATGTGCCACTGGCCATCACTCACACCTCCAAGGACGAACGGTGAAACGGTGGTCTTGGTCTCACCTGGGAATCAGTGGTAAGAGGTGAATGGCTGCACCGCGCTCAGAACAAGCATGCCGTAAAGGGGAAGGAACGACATTCATGATTTATTATTTACTAATGATAAGAAACAAATGAACTCTTTCACCTGCAGAGAAGGTGAGCTGGATTTGCTCATTGATGATTTCCATGGCGATGAAGTCGTGCTTCTCGTTGAAGCGACCGTTGTAGAGTAACAAACCGTTGGGCTCTTTGGTGGCAAATCTGTAAGATAAATGAAATAATAATTAATAAAATAAAATAAATATACATTTTTACATTTTCCAATTCAATTATTATTCATTTTACTATACAAATGTCCTCACTGTTGCCACAGGGAATTAAAGTCATTTATTCTACAGTGCAGCTGCGTCATTTTTTTTTTTTACCATTACCAGGAATATAAAGAGTTGAGCACCTTTGATGTCCACTAATAGAAAAATAAAATCACAATAAGGAGTCTCCCTGTTAAACTGGAAGACACCTTATTACAACACACAAAAGATTTGTTATTTCTTCAGGGACAAATTCCACATATACAATAAATCCTCACTCAACAAAAACACAGTATTTATTCCTGTTAACATCACATGAAAGAGCTTTCTAAACATGTGCCATTCTGCACGTTTGAGTGTTATTTTCAGATCGGCGATTCTTCAGGAGGAATAAACGGGTTTGAGACGAGCTGACACATTATGTTGTATTTAAAGTTCTCGAGGGATTTGATGAAAATAATGCAACTATAGGACACAGTGACTAGAGTGCTATAAATGCAGTTTTTCCATTTCTGCACTAACAGAGAGAAGACCAGAGAACAGAAAGAGGGCAGTGGATTTGACCTATTTAAAATATTCATAGAGACATAGAGACACCCAGGAACAAATGGACCCTCGTATCCATCCCGCTTTGCTCTAACGCACTCTCCAATCACACGAAGTAATACGAGGTGCCACGGGACATACGACCGCGAATCATGATGATGATGATGATGATGATGATGATGATTGAGATGATGCCGGCGACATGTAACAATGCTGAGGTTTGACAAAGATCAACAGATAATGAGGTTAATCATGAACAAGGAGCTGAGATGGAGAAAAAAAAACTTATTTTTACACAAAAGACACGTCTGTAGACAACACAGTCAAGAAGAAATAGAGAAACTGGCTGCCGTGAATAGAAATCCTACAACTACATTATACGACACACTGACACACAGATAGAAAACTGGGACAATGTCAAAACACCAGGGTGGAGGGGTGGGGGTGGTGCATTCCTGGGAGAAGGAAGGACAGTTCATCATCTTCACAATCTATTTTCTCTTGGAGGAAAACACAGATAGCTGTCAGAGCTGTAACCACAACTTCAGTTTCACATTTCTCTTTGCAACTTGATGGTGCAACTGGAGCCGCCGAGGCCGTGAATATCAATGCTCATTTCAATATATATGAAAACAGGTAGCTCACACATTCATTCAACCAGCCAGATGATGCTGCCTCCTCGTGCTCTCGAGCTACATGATGAAGCACGTGTGTAGAAATGCCACACGTTACCTGTCAGCTGTGGTCTGCAGAAGTAGGTCTCTGGGATGGGAGGAGAAAATCTAGCGCTAACTACCACATTTATTCATCATCCGTCCCACTGAGGACCGAACAATGAGGCCCCTGTGCACGTCTGCTACCATGCATCTGTATTTCCTGTCTGTTTACTCCCTGAATATGCAGCTTTGACTAATTATTATTTCCAAAAGGTCACTTTGGCTCTGAAACAATTAAAGCTACTAAGTTGGGGACTTTCTGGTGCTTCACTTTCCTCTCTCTCTCTCTGCCTGAAATGCAGCTGCAGCCTTCACATTAGCAGTTTCCTCTAGAGATGTCATTCACAACTTTTCCATGGATGCTCCCAGACAACATGAGCAGCTGCCCCCCCCCCCGCCCCCCCTTGTCCTCAGGGTCTGAGGATATACTGTGTATATGATGCTGTTTGTGCTGTATTCTCGAGCTGGAGAGGAGCCAGAGGGCACGGCGCCGCTGACCTGTTTCCTGAGAAAAGCGATAATCACCACCTCAGAGAAAAGAGGAAGCCGATTCTCCAGCTGATAATAACGACACAGCACAGACAGAGCAGTCAGGCGGCTTCTATACATTTGGGGGGGGGGGAGAGAAAAAAAGAAACACACAACGCCAACTAGAATCATGATCCAGAGTCTATTACCCGACAGCAGCCCTCCAGTCTTTGACGTATCGATTTAAAAGGCTCCTCGGCGTTGCCCCCCTGAGCCCTCTGAACTATGAGAGTAATCAGCTGGAACTAAACACTGACTTTACTGGCATCACTGCGTGTCACATTAGGCACCCATCAGTAAAAATAACAACCAGTCTGCTCTTATGTAGGGAACCGTGTCACGCTATGCTAACATGCTGCAATGCATCAGATGTGTGCAGTGGTGAGGAAAAAAAACAGGGCCTTTATTTTTTTATTTATATATTTTGTAATTGTGTAATGAAGCAGTGGGAATCAGTGTTAGAGGATGTAGGTTAAACTAACTTCTGAAAAAGGGGATTAGTAGTTTATGGGTATTGGTAGTTACTTTTTCCTAACTTGATGCATTTCCCTAAAGACAGGAATTGTCGTAATTTTGCTGATTCCTGTGCATTTAAATTTTGTGCAACTAGTGAACCCAACCTCTTGCCCAATGTCAGCTGTGATAAACTCCAGCCCCCCGCGACCCTTAACAGGATAAACAGTAGAAAATGGATGGATGGATGGATGTGTGCTGATTTATTTCCTGTCTTATGACAAACTATTAATCGTATGATTGTAAAATGTAAAAAAAAAAAAAGTGTCATAACATAAAACTAATATCAGGTTTAACATATAAACTGTAGACATGTACTTTATAGCTGCAGTATAGGTTGAGCTACGATCTTTGCATCAGTTTAGTCGCAACGAATATTAGAGATGTGACGAACAGAAAGTCAACCCGTTTGAGAAGAATCATCATCTTCTGCTTTAATCCAGCCATCATTGATCCTTTAACTATTTCAGTGAAATCTCAGCCTTCACTACTGATCTCTGCATCTAAAGTTGTACGCAAATGATACATAAACTGCGTAAACCAGATCCACATCATAACAGAGGCTCTTTTCTGGGAGAAACCCGATCGCTGTCGGCTCAGGTGACAGAGCTACTTGTTCACCTCGCCTGCCTCAAGCGCTCGGCATCGGCACCTTTTACGCCACAGCCACTTCACTGCTCCTCTGACCTGCCAGTGAAATGTAGACTGCTTTCAAAACTGGTTGGAGCAGTTCTCCATCAAAAAAAGACCGACATCTGAAACCTACTTAAAGGAGGTCTGAGTCCATGAAGCTCACAACAGAGTGTATTATTTCCACCTGCAGCTATTGTGAGCGCCAACCCCTGCCGAGTAGCTATCACAATAAGAGACTGGCAGGACACATTTGCAGTGATACCATCCGAGAGGCGATACGTGTTGTCACTTGTTGTGACAGATATCAAACAGAACGGGTTGCTTTTATCGTTGATTACATTTCATCCCTGCCGATTGGATGTCCCACCGCTTTTGCATGTGTTCAGTATTCACAGCTCATCTGCTCACTGAAGAACCTCCCACATCCACTAAGATCAACCACCAGATCTCTCGATCTGCAGCGCAGATGACAAGATGGACCACCGGGTTCAAGAATATAACACATAAGAGATAAAACAACAAAAAAATACATGTGCATCTTCCACAGTAACTTCTGTTAGCAGTAATTTTAGGAGGTGAATATCTAAAATGGAATAAAAACCTTTAAAAAAAAAAAACCAAAACCTCAACTAAAAATATATAATCTACTTTTAAAGTTAATGTCATGAAATTTACATGAGATGGAGGCAGTTGTTTTTTTTTCTGCACTGCACAGAAAAGAGAAGAATTGTTATTTTTACGGGATGCTAATGATGGTATGAGTTATCACCTCCAGCTCTAAGAGAAAAGTGCCAGCATTAGCGCTGGCGTTTCTTTTTGCACAATTTGTGTTATAACTTCTTCAGAAAACATCCTGTCAGAGAATAGACTTCATTTTATGTAACATGAAGTCAAGCAGTTGCTCTCTTTTCTCTTTGATGGTTTGATGCAGTAGTTTATCCTCTAGGGATCCTTGGCAGCCTGAAAAGTATTGAAAAGGAAAATATACCGAGTCCCCGCTGTCTGTGCTGCTGTTTTAAAATGTTTCCTGTTCCTTATTTGAAGTGAGGGTCAAAACACTGAGGACATTGGTCTGTTTGTCCTTTTAGTCCATCTGGAGTGGCTCTAAAATATGCCACAGCATTGAAGGACTTTATTGTGGTCCAAGGCGGCACGACTCAGGTGGTGCGGAGGCTGTCAGAGAGTTACTGGTTCAAACTCCTCTCCAAAGACCGCGTCTGAAGCAAGCATGGTGTTATTTCAGGGATTATCTTCTTTTATAGATATCAGAGGCATTTTCGATACGAGGATTAGAATGGAAAACTCCAGCTAAGTGTCCCCTGACTTTTCCAGGAGAGTCCTGATTTGTATGTCCAGCTCAAGGTTTCTTCCAGCGGTCACACTTCTCCCATATATCCCCTGATTTATGATGACGCCTTTTGCCCTTTTTGTTACCCCTACTGGTTTCTGGGACTGCTTCCACCCTGACAGTAACGCAGCTACATGCAATGGTTTAATGCCAGCCAGAAAACCATGGAGAGGACACGGAAATCTAAGTACTCCTGCAGATTCAAGAAGTAAAGGGACGGGTATGTTTTTTGTACAGTCTGCAGGGTCAGATTTTTTTGTCTCACTGAGCAAGGGGGTCACATCAGTGACTTGCTGCTAGACAAAGGAATACCTGATGCCGTTGTACATGCTGCAACAAAGAAGTCTATGCTGGCGGCCGGGAATAAAACCTCCTTCATCTTCAACCATGAAACTATCAGGGCAGTGAAGGACGGGGTCCGATATTACTCAGCAGCACTCATGAGGGAGAAGAGGTCGTACAACACTTAAACTTTCTACTCTTTTTTATTGTTTAAAAGCCACCAGAATGTAGGAAACAAGGTCTCTGACATTATAGGAGAAAAAAATGAGCATGAGCGACATTAAAAACTAAGATTCATTCTGCATTTTCCATAAGCCTGCATCTCTTAGTCGTGACCTTGGCGGGGGAAACTGTGGTGATGATGAGACACACCGGGCACTGACTCACTGCTGAAAGTGACCAGCAGAGAAAGTAATGACCAGACAAGCCCTCGGCTGTTATACAAGTCTCCTCTCCAGAAACACTGGGCTTCCTTCTTGTAAGGAAGGACAGACACACCTACACCTAAGAGCAGCGTGCACACCTCTGCAGGCGCAGGATATTTAAACAGCGGTTCTATAACTATGGGCCAGCTTCTATAATCTGACAGCAAAGTGGCTCCACAGAAGATGGCTGTTGCTAACTGCGATCATTTTTGCTATTAAACATCATTATTGTTATACTGTAGAAATGTGAGTTGAGAGCAGGTGAAGTGCATTGGGGGTGGTGAGTCAGCTGTGAACCAGATATCTGACAGGTGATGGAGTGGGACAGGTGATGCAGAGAGGCGGAGGTGCTTACGTGAGGGAAAGGGTGAAGTGGAAGCGCTGGCGGAGGCCCTTGAAGGTCAGGAAAGAGTGGGGAGGGAAGTTGCGCGTGGTCATCTCACAGTAGGGCTTCTCGTAGCCTCCAAGCGGGCACTCGCACTTAAACCCGCCCACCAGCAGGTTCACGCACACTCCGCCATTCTTGCAAACCCCAGGAGCACAGCGGCCGGAGCGGGACGAGAGTTCACAGCGCTCTCCTGAAACAGAGACAGTGGGAAAACTTGATGGCTCAAAGCAGCAAGCTGGAATGTTTCTACATTCTGACTCAGAAGTCAGCTCTAACAGACTTGTGGCTGAGCAACTACTGTTAACTTCATGAGATAATGAGGGCATGTGTAGAGCAAAGTGTTTAAGGTTTTCTTGCATTTCAAGTCAACTGGATAGCAGCATGTTATTTAAAGAGAGTAAATGCGGGGTGTGAGAGAAGCTGTCGTCCAAAAGACACTGCAGGTTAACCAGGATCCAAACCTAATCTGTTTTGATGCATTTGATTTAAGAAGCAGAACAAAAAATTGAGCTTCCTTCCCCAGATTGACCCATTTAACTATTTTTTTGGGGGGGGGGGGGGATTAAACAGACAATATTATGGAGTAGAATATCTTTCCTTTCCTTTCCGAGAAATCAAGTGTACCACTTACATTTTAAAAGAAATATCAACCAAAAGTATGTAACTGCATCTGAAATATAGTGTTTTTAATGCAGATGAGTTAAAATTTGATCAAATCAAGATAAAATGAGTCACAGATGAGTTCATAAATGTAGGTTTAATTGAATCAAAACACTGCATGAACTTATCTAAAGTGGGTTCACTTCCAGACTGCAGCAAAGATCTCATTTTGAGGGACCCCTGCTAACATCAGCCAAGAACCAAACATTGATCACTGCGCAGGAAACAGGTGTGAGGGTTTGACCCTGTGGAGCCTCCATCCTCCTAAACTCTCCATCCTCCTTAACTCTCCAGCTCACGTGTTCCCCTGGTCTGGATGCTCCTGACGGGAGGCTGCAGCGCTTCGCCCCTGCAAGACTGCAGGCTCCCATGCGTGAGCAGGAATTTGTGTCAAAGTTGAAGACTTCCACTGTGAGCAGCAGTACTGTACCACTAACACAGAGCCCACTTCTTCATCCAACCACACTGACACACAGCCCTTTTATTTACTCCCACTATTAATCACAGGCCACTGAAAGTTTGTTTTGGTTCTGCTGAGGTGGAACATCTATCCCCTCTGAGGGAATTCAAAAGATGCTGAACGATGCTTTCAAGTCCTGGGAAAGACGAAACATTCTTCTCATTTCCAGGTAATTACAGACAACTGTGAAAAAGAGACATCATTCAGCAGACAGATTAAACTTGAAATGTGTTATCTAATATTATTAAATCTATAACTTATCCAAATGTTATGATGTGTTAAAAACGAGAGTGTCAACTATTTGGAAGGGAGGTGGGGGCAGGAAACAGCCTGAGTTCAGGCCAAGTGACAACTAGATCATTTTTACCATAAATGCATGCTAATATTGTTAAATACAACACAAAAACGAAAATATTAAGCTGGAAAATGGGGGCTTGGGCCACCATAAAATCTACTTCGGCAACCTAATTAAGGGTCTTGGTGCCTCATTCAAATATCAGTTTCAATTCCTGCCAGTAGCTCTGTGCTCCACAAGTAGCGCAATGGCGTGTATTTGTCACTCTACCCTGGCAGCTCATGACACTACGTTGTCATGTACTTTCTAGTGACAATAACCACCCACCTACAAAACAGACTGTGACACTACTGCCTGGCTTGTTAATAAGCCAGCATCTTGCTGCAGGAAAGTGTTTCTTTAAACAGCTGCAGTGGTCAAACATCCCAGCTGTAATACACACTGATGTTAGGATGATGGGACTTCAGTCTCAGTGACTCAGACGGGTTTCACTGGAGAAAACACACATTTACAGGTGCAGACTGCAGTGTAAGTGTGTCACTACGGATACCTGATGAAGTGCCCCTGGGTGTATTCATCCCAGTGGGACGTCTCCACCCCATGGGTGCTCCTGAACAGCAGCTTTATGTTGCCAGGTGAGCGGCGCAGCAGGGAGTGGCGCACACAGTCACAATTATACCGAATATCCTGATTAATAATTAAAACCCATCTCCTGTGCTCTATTTACATTTCTCTATGAGCCCATCCCAGCGGCACATCTGTGTGCTGCCGGCATCAATCATTAAGGAGAAAACTGCACAGAGATCCTGCTTTTATTTACACTGAAGAAGAAGAAGAAGAAGATGCCCTGTGCTCTTTAATTCAACCAAAGATCACATATCATAAAGGTCCTCGAAGCAGAGAGGCATTCCTGTTCATCCTCATTTCAGCAACACTGTGGCAATTATATAAATAGCGAGGATTAAGAATGAAGCATCAGGGAGTGTAAATCAAGACGACAAAGAAGTAAAATAATTTTTCCTGTTTTTGTGTGACTACTTCTAAAATAATGCTATGATCACATGAATCAATTGGTAATAAAATCCCATGTTATGAAAATGAGTGATTTGCTGTTTTTACCTAATTTGACTTCATTAAAGTCACTTTTGACTGCATACAAAGATTCCTGTTCACGGAGAAGGAAAAGTCGCTCAAACGGAAGCTTTACCTCTATTGTTGAGGTGAAGCTATGGAATGATGCTGATGTGTATTTCACTTTTGGTTTCTAAAGCGAATTTGGAAGATTATAAATGTGAATGATTATCATTAATGTGTAATTATGGAGGGAAGTTTTAATTGATAATAATGATTATAATTTATTTAGTTTATACTTAAGGGGCTCATATGGTTCACTCTTACAGTGCTTTTCATCTATACTGTGCAGTGTTTATACTTCGTATTGTACTGTGTGACTGAATATTAGTACTACTTCTTCAATGATTGAGTATTTTTTCTATATTTGAATCCACGATGATTTTAACAAGTTACGAAAGTCAAAATCATGAAGCTCCCTGTAATTCAAGCGTTTGACTTCTGCAGACATTCAGCTCCTGTACGTCAGACCTGTTAACATTAACAGATGAGGAGAGTGTGCCTCCGACTTCCTGAAGAGACGGTTCAGGGCTGCTAGGTAACAGCAGAGCATC